>NW_019943546.1:0-4937 GCF_002910315.2 Salvelinus sp. IW2-2015
GGAGACCTGATCAGCCCTGGAGACCTGATCATCCCCGGAGACCTGATCATCCCCGGAGACCTGATCATCCCCGGAGACCTGATCAGCCCTGGAGACCTGAGGAGCTGAGCTGAGCCTCATTGTTTGTCTGATTCCTTGAGAYAGGGTTAGACAGTGAGAGGGAAGGACCTTTAAAGCTCTTTCACAAGACTGGTGATGACTGTACGTAGAGGAACTTGGTCTCAGAGCATTTCGTGTCATTCTGTACATAAAGTCGAGACACATCTTTTAGATATGTTATGTTTGGTATGAGTTACTTCAGGCAAAAACGAAAGGAGGGTAGTTGGTGGGGGTGGATGGGTGGGCGTATAATGGTTGCGAGTTCGAATGTCATCACGGATGTCATCAACTTTAGCATTTTAGCTAATTAGAAACTTTTCAACTACTTTTTTTAGCTGTTTTGCAACTACTTAGCATGTTAGCTAACCCTTCCCCTAACTCTAACCCTAAACTTAACCCTTTAAGATAACCCTCCACCTAACCCTAACCTTAACCCTTTTAGCTAACCCTTCCCCTAACCTTAATCTTAACCCTTTAACCTAACTCCTCAACTTAACTCTAACCTTAACCCTAACCCCTAGCCTAGCTAACGTTATTGAGCTAGCTAACTAGCTAGAATCCAACTAGCTAGAATTRGTAACATATTTTACGTTTTGCAAATTCGTAATATATAGTACGAACTGCAATTAGTAACATATCATACGAAATGGGTGATGGACCTCCACAAATTAATACATGTCATATGAAACGTAACATATCATACTAAATGGAGTGTCTCTGATTTAGGTACGAATAATATGAAATGCTCTGAGACCAGGTTGCTTAGAGGGACAACTTATAATGATCTGAATAATTTGAATTTATCAACCAAAAATATGGTAATTGACTAGAGTATCTTGCAGTCATTAGATACAAGTATTCCAAAAATGTTTTTGACAAAAATGATGAAATCGAAATAATCCATCAAATATTWAAAAAAATATGTTTTCCTTTCTGTGCATGTTTCTCGCTAATAGAAATGGCTCATTAATCCCATTAACTTCTCAGAGACTTTTAAAAAGGGGAAACACATATGTCTTGATGAATATTGTCAGGGCCTAAATTTAGTGTCATTGAGAACAGCTTTCCCAGAGCCAGGCTGCAGACAGCTTGTGTGATGCCTGGCCTGCCTGCGCTGCGTCGCACGGAGCTTATATTTATCCCAGCCGTCTGTGTCTGTCTGTGGAGGAATGATAGAGAGCTCAATGGAGGCGTCCGTCTCCCCGTCTCCCCGACACTCCCTCCCCCCATCCCGTCCCCTATACCTCCAGACACTGGTGATGAATGCAGGCATAGTGTGTGTATGTGTGTCTCAACCACACACAGATGACATTATTAACACAGTATAACATGTGATGGAATGTCTCTGCCACACCGGTGGGTCCCAGGCACAGCACAGAGGCACCCCAGCTGTGCTTTATTCCTGTAACCATGAAAAGTAAGCGTGCCATTAAAAACACAGGTGTTTGGAGGCTGCCCCGCTCGCAGGGTGTGTGATCGATAATGCCACTCTTTTTCTATGCTCATTTTGAGGCAGCCACACCATCATACACCATTAAATACCCCCTGATACAGGGAGCTGGCCACACACACACACCGCACACCACTGTATTTACAGTGTAGTTATCTGCACTCACACATAAATCAGCAGAGCTAATGTGGGAGATAATGGACTGTAAATGGCAAAGTCCCTGATTGATATCTCCACTTAGAGCAATTATTGGTTTTTAAAACTTGAGAAAAGACAAAAGTTTGCCAACTTACCTTTAGGCCTGGCTACTGTGTCTCAGTATCTCATTTGTTAGTGTTTGTTGAGTGGGTTCCCAAGGCAGTAAAACAGGACACTTCAGACAAATAACAACTAATGTTGTGGCTCGGAATGAATACTTAGTAGAACTTCTACTCCATGTGCAGGGCTTTGTCCTACTCAAACAGGTTATGAAGAGATATTCACATTCATAGTGTTTATTGCTTAACATATTATGATTTATTATTATGATTTCAAATTAATGTACCTACTTTACCTATTTATTTCACATTTATTTCTGTAATATTATTTTATGTAAAAATAAGGGCCATCTAGAGTGGATAATTCTGATACAAGCTAAAGATGGTTCAAATTCCATGCTAATTCCAACCTATTCAAGTGAGTTCTGCGAAAAAAGATTCTAAAAAGGAAAGCTTTTTTCTTGGCAGTGAGGCCTCATCCCTGATAAAATAAAAAATAGATTATAAGGAAGAAAACAATGCTGCTAAACTTCCTCATAGCTGAGACTGTATTCTGGATGACATTTTACAAAAACTAAACCATTGGGAAATACACTCTCAGTCTTTATCCAAAATGCAAAGCTATTTGCATACGGATAATGTATAGATGCAGAGGGCATTGCAAGGCATATTTATATGTGGAAAAATTAAGAAAATGAAGCTGACAAAAGGTACATTTCAGACAAACACTTTATTTATTTGAAAAAAAAATTGTGTCAGTGTTCTCGACTGCCATGAAAATGAACTATTAATCTGATTTCCAAAGGAATTCCTCATGCCAGAGACYGCCCTGACAGCTGCAATACAGAAGTTGTTGTGTGGTCA
Source organism: Salvelinus sp. IW2-2015 (assembly GCF_002910315.2). NCBI lineage: Eukaryota > Metazoa > Chordata > Actinopteri > Salmoniformes > Salmonidae > Salvelinus > Salvelinus sp. IW2-2015. The sequence goes on from NW_019943546.1 coordinate 2,671, forward strand.
ACAAACAATTTTCCTGGGCTTCAGTGCCTTTCAAAGGGGATTTTTTTCTTTCAGCCAGATCATGTGAAAAATGTCACTGTCAAAGGATTTCTCCTTTTCTTCTCTCACAAAGATGTCAGATGGAGAGAGTTAGAATTCCCAAACATGTTAATGAGTAAGAGAGTAAACTCTAAACTCAGAGCCTTCCTCCACACACAGCACTTGAGAAAAAATGCTTTTCACTGTGAGACTAACTTCCCTTCTCTGTAACTTTGAGCAATAAGGATGTTTAGGATGTGGTCAARACAGGACACGGACTTATGAAGTTCTTAAAAATGAATTCAATACTACCCAATTCAAGCAAACGATTCATACATGTATTTTTATTCCCTGTCTGTTGCCCAATGTTGCTCTTTATTATTATCTTTATAAAATAATAGGACACCTTTTGTGTAAAAAAAAATAGGAAACTTGCGTGAAATATTAAAGTTCAGGATGTGACTATACATGACCATTTTAGTTAGATGGGAAGTTATGTTTTTCTCCTTCCATTAAGACATGAATTCCAGCATCTTGAGAGTTGAGTAACTTCCTTATAAGTTATACACTGTAAGTCATATAAGTATATACATATTTCTGGCCTTCATTAGTCTTGTGAAATAAGAAATATAAGAATAATTTGTTCCAGATTAAAGTCAATTGTGCAATGAAGTGATGGGAGGTGTGTGTGTGTGCGAGTGTGTGAGTGAGTGAATGAGCAGAGCATGAGAAGAACTGACAAGTGGGATGTTCCGCCACTCTCCCCGCCCCCTAGATACCCACCCCTAACCCCTCCCCAGAGCCCCAGCCCCTTCCCCCATCCCTCCAACCCACCTGCCTCCTCTGCAGCCTCTCATCACGGCTACATCCTGTCATCACACACACATCCCTGTCACACTGTGCCTGATTGACGAGGGCACTTTTGATAATGGCATCAGGAACAGGGGTGTCTGCCTTGTCATTAYAGCCTATCAGAGCTGCCTTATTACAGCTGAGGAACCGACCGGAAGATAGTCACAGCCCCGGTGGTGTGGAGATATGGCCAGAGACAACCAAGCTCTGGTAGGTACTAATATAGCACCAGGCTTAATGCATCTATCACACGCATCAAAGTTAAATACCCTCTGAGAAGCTCAGATGAACTACCCACTGCTCGTCTGACTGATGGGAATAAAAGGAACAGCTACCAAGAATTATCATTGTCAGCTGTACATGTTCATACTTGATATAACACATTTTTGACAAAAAGAAAACATGTTAGTAAAACCCACAGCGCCATAACAACAGAGAAAATGTAAACACCAACCAAATATGTTTGAAGTCAGTTGAACTGAGCCCTCTGAGCACAGCACACACAGCTCCCCATTAAACCTGACAAGCTACCACAAACTCTGGAGAGAGAGGCGGTTACAAGTTAGGAGTTAGAGGGAGAGGTCATGTTTATGTCTGCTGATTTGATTCGGGTGCCAAGATGGCCTTTCCAAACCGGATGATTTCACTTGGAATCCGACACTGTGCAGTAACATAGTTAGCACATAGGGGGCTACAGGCACATGTGGGGTAAGGCTACAGGCTACAGGCACCCCATGTTGTCTTTCCCCAGACTGGAGCGGGATATTGCAGTGGGAGCAGCGGAGTGTAGTGGCCATGTGGGGACTGGAGGGGTTAGCCTGGTCACCCGACCCTGCATGTTTGGAGCAGATGAGCACTATGGCCTGTGCAACAACAGCCAGGCTACAATCCTGTACTTTTTCCATAACACTATATCTGTATACTGTAAGTATAATTGTACATCATAACTATGGAAATGACTGCCCAACTGTTCCTTGACTAGACATTGGCACACCTTATTCCTCTTGTAAAAGTTATAAAAGTTATTCCTCTTCTGTCAAAGTTGTTCCTCTTCAAACATGAACAGAGAGAGTGGTAAGTCTGAGCAAACACAGACTTACAATATGTTCCTAAGAGCCTGTCCTTGAGTCATACTGTACATGGTGTTGATGGGCTGGCTCATGTGTGGTGTGTGTAAACGGCTTACCATTTCTGGGAAAGATGAATTGATGGCTGTGCTACAACAGGAAGAGGTGCCACCAAAGTGGGGTGAGCCAGTGGTGGAGCGGAGTCTGCGTCCCGCACCTGAGCCGCCCCGCGGATAGATGCCCACCCAGACCCTCCCCTATAGGTTCAGGTTTTGCAGCCGGAGTCCGCACATTTGGGGGGGGGGGGGGGGGGGGGGGGGGGGGGTACTG
>NW_019943546.1:6511-16035 GCF_002910315.2 Salvelinus sp. IW2-2015
CCAGGAGGTTGCTCACGGAGATCACAGAGGTTGCTCACGGAGGTCACAGAGGTTGCTCACGGAGGTCACAAGAGGTTGCTCACGGAGGTCATAGAGGTTGCTCACGGAGGTCATAGAGGTTGCTCACGGAGGTCACAGAGTTGTCACGGAGGTCATAGAGGTTGCTCACGGAGGTACAGAGGTTGCTCACGGAGGTCATAGAGGTTGCTCACGGAGGTCACAGAGGTTGCTCACGGAGGTCACAGAGTTGCTCACGGAGGTCATAGAGGTTGCTCACGAGGTACAGAGGTTGCTCACGGAGGTCACAGAGGTTGCTCACGGAGGTCACAGCGGTTGCTCACAGACTCTAGTGTATACCACATCCCATCTTTCAAAAGCATCAGTAGGATTTCAACAGATAAAAATGTACACAATAAAACATGCAACATAAGCTTTTACTGCCTAACAAAGCATGGAACGGCAAAACAAAGCTTATAATTGCAACACAGTTGGGTGGCTCTAGTGAAACTTCTGGATATTTCCCTAAATATGACATCATTGAAACTGTTCAATGCAACATCTGAATCATTATGTGGATGTGTAAAGTGGAAATGTCATAATTTCAAATTCAGTACCGCTGTAGGACAAACTGGTCACTGAAAAAGGAATGAAAGACAGGAGAAATGAAAAGCATGTGGCTGGCAGGATAATAACAGAACCATAGCACCATACACAGTGCAACTCAAAAGACCTGGGCTTTCTAATGGAAGAATAACTGGTTTGAATTATGGATAGATCTGAATAGTGTCTCTTATCTACAGATGGCTGAACACACGACAATCCTAAGGCTGGCCTGTATAATTGTATCACTAATAAGCAGTAAGGCCAATTAGGTCTATAAGTGTGCTGTAATCACTTGGACAGGAGAGATACAGAGAGAGAGGAGAGAAAAGGAGGGAGGATGAGGCAGGGATAGAATGAACGAATGAATGCATCCCTCTCAACCCACACTGACAGGTATAATTAGACATACTGTATATGTACCATTGAAAAGTCCACTGTGAGAGTGGGGCTGGGGGGTGAGTAAACCTTCATGTATTTTCATTGTGCCCACTCATTTTCATTCATTCTATGTTGTGATAAAATGAGTGTATGACAAGTAACGAGGAGAAGGGGGTTAGGACATGGTGCTACGTTACAACTATCTGACTACAAGGATACTCATTAGAGCCTGAGATCCCTGGTGTGAGACTAATCTCTAAATGCCAAGTGAGCCCAACACAACATGGTGACTTTCAGACACATTTGTTTGTTTTTGTTGCCTGTTTCAATCCACAGAAAATATCTGCAGCATAAATAGTTTACATTATAGCATTTTTTATACTCCAGTTCCCTCTGAATTGTTCCTCTCTTAAACATGCCCAAGACTGCCAGGCATGTGGTATGGACAGTTTGGGGTGACAGTGTAACCATGTACCAGTCACAATGCAGACGGGCTATAAACCGCTCCAGACAAGCTGTCTGACTGTCACAACATTTGTTTGCCACATACATTCCTCTCTGCCACTGATGGTGGCTGTGAAATGGCTGACATTCTGCACGCTGCCTCGTCAAAATCCCAAATCAGCTTTATTTTCTTCCTTCCTGAAAACTGCAATATGTTTCAAGTCAAATATGTTGGGCACCAATGGAATATCAGCACAATGGTGTAGGAGTTCTATGCAAAGTTTTGTCCCTTAGTGTCTGGAACTTTTTAGAATTCAGATAGTTGTGAGACAAAGCTGGGTGGACTATGAGGACTATCAATACATTTAAACAGGGGCAATGCATTTCTCATAAAGTGGCTCCCAAAGGCAGCCAGAGCAAACGGGGAGGCGGCTGTCTGATCAACCCATAAAAGGGACCTCAGTTATGAAGCAGACAGAAAATTAAGAGAAAGAGAAAAGAGGAAGAAAAAACTAACGAAAGAAATAGGGAAAACGGGGGAGAGAGAAAAAACTCTGAATGAAAAGGTCATGACTGGCAGTTGATTTGAAGAGTTTCTGCGACCTCACAAAGGGCCATGACATCATCAAGGTATTGAAGTAGGAGAGGGAGGAGAAGGGATTCTTTAAAAAGCAGTCCTGCTTACGGAGGACGTAATTACATTTGTGCTAAACATGCCCAAGTGCTCCTGTGCTGAGGGTTGGGGTGAGAGAGGGGGAATCATGTTTCAGAGTTGGGGGGTGGAGGGCTGAATTAATCAACTCTTGTTCTGTTTGCTGTGTGTGGGGGGAAACTCTTTTAATAGCAAAATCTTTCTCACCGCAAGCTGTATTCTCAACAACACGATGTGTCCTTATGTTTTGGACTATTTTTCCCTAAAGGTTTTTCCCATTTCCCCTTTTGTGCTAGCTGTTCCGGTCTGTTTTGGCTATAAAACCACCGAAAATGGCAAACTATGTAAAAGTCTGAAAAAGGTCCCCTCCCCCCCCTCTGCACCCACCCTCCCTCCTCTCCCTAACTCTGAGACTTCCTATCCTTAGCACCAGGAGCCAATATAAAGCCTTGCAGTGCATGGTGGGTAGGCATGGCGTGAAGTGACAAGGAAGGAATGCTATTAAGTAAGTTATGCACATAATGAATCTGAGAAATGCTTGGGAAAAACTGCAGCAACGTTTATTTCCTTCTTTCTGTTCAGCTGTTTCTCAGTGAAAGGTCCAGGACCACGTAAGTAAATCACTGCTTTAGTTCTGGAGAGACAGAGAGAGAGAGAGAGAGAGAGAGAGAGAGAGAGAGAGAGAGAGAGAGAGAGAGAGAGAGAGAGAGGAGAGAGAGAGAGAGAGAGAGAGAGAGAGAGAGAGAGAGAGAGAGAGAGAGAGAGAGAGAGAGAGAGAGAGGAGGAGAGAGAGAGAGAGAGAGAGAGAGAGAAGAGAGAGAGAGAGAGAGAGGGAGAGAGAGAGAGAGAGAGAGACGAGAGAGAGAGAGAGAGAGGAGAGAAAGAATAGAGAAAGAAAGAAAAAGAAGAAAGAAAGTAAAGAAGAAAGAAAGAAAGAAAGACAGTGAACAGAGAGACAGAGAGAGAGAGAGAGATAGGAGACAGTGAGAGAGAGAGACCAGTGAAAGAGAGAAGAGAGAGAGACAGTGAGAGAGAAGACTGAGAGAGAGAGAAAGAGATAGAGAGACAGTGAGAGAGAGAAGCAGTGAAAGAGAGAGAGAGAGAAGAGAGAGAGAGAGAGAGAGAGGAGGAGAGAGAGAGGAGAGAGAGAGAGAGAGCAGAGAGAGAGAGAGAGAGAGAGAGAGAGAGAGAGAGATAGAAGAATGGAATGGGAAGAAAGCGAAGAGCTCCATCCCGCCCCAAGACTTCATATCGTTCGGCTTTCTATATTTGTCACACAAGTGATAAAAGACAGACCTATAAAGTCGTTATTCGTAATACAAGGGCATGTCAAGTGAAAAAAGGTCCTATCTTAGAATAAACGTCACTCACAAATACTAACCAAGTATAACAAGTGCTGGGGCGTGGTGACTGTGATGTGAGGTGACATAAATTCACCAGGCTAGAATCCTCTGAGAGAGAGGGGTTTTTTTCCCTGTTCCTGTCAGCTAGGATACAGCAGCATGACATGCCAGCCGATACTGACAGGCGCCACAGCAGCAACACACCTGCAGCAAGATTAGCATATTAATCCAATTAATACATTGACAAGATTATTAAATAGTTGTTGATTGTAATCTCTTGGCCACAATGTGAGACACTGGCCAACAAACCCAAGCCCAAGTGGCTAAGGTGCAATACCATAGACCGCATACCATAAACCCTTACAGAAAAACCACATGAACTCACATGTGGAAAATGACATCTATTTTGAACACATGCAATTTACAGTGGAAATCAATGTTGAAAATATGTGTTTTTGGAACACTTCACGTGGTAACATGTTTTCACATTGTGTATTTACATGTGTTCAACGTTGCTTAAGTGTTGTCAGGTTATCACATAACTTCACTAATAACAGTTTCACAGAACATTTTTTGGAACGTCTTCGTAAATTCACTGTGGTTTTCGCGTGCTAACTAAGGGCCTGCACGCAGACTGAGCCGTCACCCAGAGTACAACTCGCCATCGGCCAAGTGGCTGCGCGCAGGTCCCGCCGGACGGATCCGTGCCAGAATCATCGCTCTAGGGTGGGCGAGGAGGGTTAGCTAGGAATTCTTTCTCAAGTTATGTAAAATGTAATCCCTACTGAGTCGCTTATGCGTCTACTGATAATGTAAGATCCGATGAAATTTTACGTAACACTAGTCAAACTAAAGCCTGAAACATCACTCCCCCTCCCTTCAGCCTTCCACCCCACACGAGGGATCAGTACCAGCCTGGTCAAAGATGTCTTTCCTATGGATTGAATCTGTTTTCTTATGGCCTAGAGCCCTATCTGTTTTCCTCCTTGCCAATGAACTATTTTATGGATGTTGGTCCATGACGGCTTTCATGTTGCCAATCGATGCCTCTTTTCTATATTTCTCTCAGGATCAAACACCACTGGTCTGCCTTCTAATCACTAGTCCCCTTCCCAGCAGGACTGCCATCAGCTGAATAGACACTGGCTGCTCTCTGACATTGATAGGAAAAGATAGTATAGATCCACTTTGCAATGAATAACAAGAGCTGCAAAGACAAACACCAACAAGAGGATCTGTTCAAGCTCAGTTAGCATCTTTATGTTTCTGTTGCTTACTAACTCTGATAGCTCACAAGCTATCGTAAAGCAGTGCCGGAATTGTGACGTGTCATTTTGCAAATAAATAGCATGGACGTGGAGGGATACTGGAACCATATTTTAATTTTCCGTTCATGAAAATGAGTCACCTAAGCCCAAAATGTACACAAGAATCTTCCCTGAAGGGCAAATAAAATGACACTTTATTATGGATTACTGGAAGAGAGATGAAAGACATGAGATATACATTAACACATTTTTCAAACTAATAGTCAGAAATGAACTCTTGTGGTTTCTTAGGTGTTTTTAGATTCCATCCAAACATGGTATCATGGTTCTGGAACACACACATGAATCAAGAGAATGACCACAGACATTCTGGAAATCTCCCTCCCAGGCCAGGTTCCATAATGCCCAGGCTGTTTGAAAGTTTGCTCCTGTGAGCCATAACCTTGGTCACTGTCTGACTACTATGAAATTAATCTACCAGTCGGTTAATAAACTGCCACAGCCAATGGGACAAGGAGAATCTGCTCAAAAACATCATTTTTTTTTTTACTCCACATTAGTCAGAAGAACTGCCAAATATCTGACATGGCCCATACAAGAACAGGGCTGTGATAGGCTGGTTTCCCCAAAGGAATCTTTTGTAAGGCAAAATAATGATAAGGTTCACTTATGTGATGAAACTCCGTTTTATCAGTTTTCAGAAAACAATTTGACCTGATGCACCTATGTTGTCCCGGTATAGCTCCATGGCGCAAGACGAACCCCTCCACCCTGTTATAAAGAGAGCACTAGGTATTAATCGATAACCTAACGGCCTTCAAAACAAAACCAGAAGCAGGGACATTATTACACTTTGACTGTTATAACTGCTGGATTTGACACATATAACTGATGTAAAGGATACAAGCAAGCTCAACAAAATGACATTACTTCTTATACTTTATTTCGACGTATGATCAATACAATCTAAAATGTCCATTTACTACAACCATCAATATTATGACTACGTCTCTCTGAAGATAACTGCAGACTGTTATCTGAATGTTTGTTTGAGACTATCACGCCCTGACCTTAGAGAGCCTTTTTATGTCTCTATTTGGTTTGGTCAGGGTGTGATTTGGGGTGGGCATTCTATGTTTTGTTTTTCTATGATTTTGTACTTCTATGTTTTGGCCGGGTATGGTTCTCAATCAGGGACAGCTGTCTATCGTTGTCCCTGATTGGGAACCATACTTAGGTAGCCCTTTTCCCTCCTTTCTTGTTGGGAAGTTAACTTTGTTTGTGGCACATAGCCCTTAAGCTTCACGGTTGTTTTGTTTATTGTTTTTGTTGGCTTCACCTAAATAAAAGGAATATGTATGCTCACCACGCTGCACTTTGGTCCTCTTCATTCGACGGCCGTAACAGAATCATTATGTGCATGTGTAAAGTGGAAATTTCCTAATTTCAAATTCAGTACTGCTGTAGGATAAACTGATCACTGAAAAAGGAAAAAAAAGACAGGAGAAATGAAAAGCATGTGGCTGGCAGGATAATAACAGAACCATAGCACCATACACAGTGCAACTCAAAAGACCTGGGCTTTCTAACGGAAGAATAACTGGTTTGAATTATGGATAGATCTGAATAGTGTCTCTTATCTACAGATGGCTGAACACACGACAATCCTAAGGCTGGCCTGTATAATTGTATCACTAATAAGCAGTAAGGCCAATTAGGTCTATAAGTGTGCTGTAATCACTTGGACAGGAGAGATACAGAAAGAGAGGCGAGAAAAGAAGGGAGGATGAGGGAAGGATAGAATGAACGAATGAATGCATCCCTCTTTCAACCAACACTGACAGGTATAATTAGACATACTGTAAATGTACCTTTGAAAAGTCCACAGTGAGAGTGAGGCTGGTGGGTGAGTAAACCTTCGTGTATTTTCTTTGTAACCACTCATTTTCATTCATTCTTTGTTGTGATAAAATTAGTGTATAACAAGTAACAAGGAGAAGGGGGTTAGGACATGGTGCTACGTTACAACGATCTGACTACAAGGATACTCATTAGAGCCTGAGATCCCTGGTGTGAGACTAATCTCTAAATGCCAAGGTGAGCCCAACACAACATGGTGACTTTCAGAACGCATTTGTTTTTGTTTTGTTTTGCCTGATTCAATCCACAGAAAATATCTGCAGCATCAATAGTTTACATTATAGCTTGTCATTTTTATACTCCAGTTCCCCTCTGAATTGTTCCTCTCTTAAACATGCCCAAGACTGCCAGGCATGTGGTATGGACAGTTTGGGGGTGACAGTGTAACCATGTACCAGTCACAATGCAGACGYGCTATAAACCGCTCCAGACAAGCTGTCTGACTGTCACAACATTTGTTTGCCACAWTACATTCCTCTCTGCCACTGATGGTGGCTGTGAAATGGCTGACATTCTGCACGCTGCCTCGTCAAAATCCCAAATCGCTTTATTTTCTTCCTTCCTGCGAACTGCAATATGTTTCAAGTCAAATATGTTGGGCACCAATGGAATATCAGCACAATGGTGTAGGAGTTCTATGCAAAGTTTTGTCCCCTRAGTGTTCTGGAACTTTTTAGAATTCAGATAGTTGTGAGGACAAAAGGCTGGGTGGACTATGAGGACTATCAATACATTTAAACAGGGGCATGCATTTCTCATAAAGTGGCTCCCAAAYGCAGCCAGAGCAAACGGGGAGGCGGCTGTCTGATCAACCCATAAAAGGGACCTCAGTTATGAAGCAGACAGAAAATTAAGAGAAAGAGAAAAGAGGAAGAAAAAACTAACGAAAGAAATAGGGGAAACGGGGGAGAGAGAAAAAAACGTCTGAATGAAAAGGTCATGACTGGCAGTTGATTTGAAGAGTTTCTGCGACCTCACAAAGGGCCATGACATCATCAGGTATTGAAGTAGGAGACGGGAGGAGAAGGGATTCTTTAAAAAGCAGTCCGCTTACCGAGGACGTAATTACATTTGTGCTAAACACGCCCAAGTGCTCCTGTGCTGGGGTTGGGGTTGGGAGAGAGGGGGAATCATGTTCGGAGTTGGGGGGTGGAGGGCTGAATTAATCAACTCTGTTCTGTTTGCTGTGTGTGGGGGGAAACTCTTTTAATAGCAAAATCTTTCTCACCGCAAGCTGTATTCTCAGCAACACGACGTGTTCTAGCGCTGCCTTATGTTTTGGATATTTTTCCCTAAAGGTTTTTCCCATTTCCCTTTTGTGCTAGCTGTTCCGGTCTGTTTTGGCTATAAAAACCCACCGAAATGGCAAACTATGTAAAAGTCTGAAAAAGGTTCCCCCCCCCCTCTCTTCACCCACCCCTCCTCTCCTAACTCTGAGATCTTCCATCCTTAGCACCAGGAGCATATAAAGCCTTTGCAGTGCATGGTGGGTAGGCATGGTGTGAAGTGCACAAGGAAGGAATGCTATTAAGTAAGTTATGCACATAATGAATCTGAGAAATGCTTGGGAAAACTGCAGCAACGTTTATTCCTCTTTCTGTTCAGCCTGTTTCTCAGTGAAAGGTCCAGGACCACAGTAAATACGCTTTAGTTCTGGAAAGACAGAGAGAAAGAGAGACAGAGAAATAGACAGATAGATGAGAGTGAAGAGAGAGAGAGAGAGAGAGAGAGGAGAAAGAGAGAAAGAGAGAGGAGAGAAAGAGAGAGAGAGAGAGAGAGAGAGAAGAGAGAGAGAAGAGAGAGAGAGAGGAGAGAGAGAGAGAGAGAGAGAGAGAGAGAGAGAGAGAGAGAGAGAGAGAGAAATTGGAGAGCGAGAAAAAAAAAATGAGAGCGAGAGCTCCATGCCCCCCCCACAGTCATATTTTTTCTAAAAACATTATCCGTCTTAAACAAGTTGTATAGAGCATGACAGAACTATACAAAATGTCTCCCCAAAAATATACATAGAAAACGACAAACAGGCACATTGGCTCACAGTGATAAAAAAGGTTTTTTACTAAGTGCTTAGAATAAACGTCACTCACAAAATACTAACCAAGTACTCAAACAGTGCTGGCGTGGTGACTGTGATGTGAGGTGACAAATTCACCAGGCGTATGATATCTCTGAGAGAGAGCGGGTTTTTTTCCCTGTTCCTGTCACGCTAGGATACAGCAGCATGACATGCCAGCACGATATGACAGGCCCACAGCAGCAACACACACTGCACAGTTAGCATATTAATCCAATTATACATTTGACAAGATTATGTTGTTGATATCCTCTTTGGCCACATGTGATGACACTGCCAAACAACTCCAAGCCCAGTGGTCAAGGGCCAATACAATAGACGCATACCATCCCTTACAGAAAACCACATGAATTCACATGTGGAAAATGCACTATTTCACACTGCAATTTAACAGTGAAATAATGTGAAAATATGTGTTTTTGGAACACTTCACATGTGGTAACATGTTTTCACATGTGTAGTTTCATGTATCACGTTGCTTTAAGTGTTGTCAGGTTATCACTAAACTTCACATAAGATCACATGTGATTACATGAAAACATGTGTTTTTGGAACGCTTCATATGTGATCAGGTGAAATTCACGTGTTTTTTCTGCTAACTACAGGCCTCAAAACTGAGACCTCTACAGATACACACACCCATCCTCCTCCTCCCTCTCCACAGACACTTTCATATTTTCCCACAACTTGAGAGGACGGACTTCAGCTTAGCATCCAGCCTGGTCAAAGATGTCTTTCCTATGGATTGAATCTGTTTTTCTATGGCCTAGAGCCCTTATCTGTTTTCTCCTTGCCATGATCTATTTTATGGATGTTGTCCATGACGGGCTTCATGTATGCCCCGG
>NW_019943546.1:16060-55873 GCF_002910315.2 Salvelinus sp. IW2-2015
AGGAGCCGAGTATATATAACACATTACTGGCAGATACTCACATACGATATCAAGTCGAGCTGACCAGGAATCCTGTTGCCACTCTTTTTCTTCTAGTTTCATATCGACATGCTGTCAAGCACTTTATCAATGAGCGTAGAAACGATTCTGCCTCTGGATGAATAGATTAATGACCATGTTGACTAGCTTCAATGACAACCACTAATTAAAGATGAAAATGTGTGCGCATACATCTTCACAGCTAGAAATAGTATATTGAGTGGTTCCAGGACATTATCATTCTTCTCCTAACAACGTAACACCCTCATATACAACAAGAGATGATAGTATCTAGCAAAGTCTATGGCAACAGAAGTTTCACACTCTCCTTTTATGACGGTGCTCATTCATACATATGAACTCCATAGATAATTGAGAGAAATAAATTCCTCGAAGTACTGTCTGTGTTGCTACCAAATATTGTGAGCTAAGGCTTATTGTTTTTCAACAGAGAACACAGCAAACCTGTAAAAGCTCCGCTCACTCAGTTGCTCGTAGGGTTTTCCAGGCAGAAGTCCGGATACTAAAATAGACTAAACATTGTGCGTTTCGTTCTCGTACAGAGATGCATAATTGTCAATTTACATGTTATCATGATGATGGCACAAATCAACTGTACTGTAGCCAACATCTATAATAATAATGGCACAGTCTATAAACATATATGTGTAGTTCATTGAAAGAGATTCCATCTTCCATAATTCGCCCATCTATATCAGTGTATGCCATGAAAGCCAACCGCCCACGCTTCACCCTCACCCAGAGATCTCTATAGAAAATGAGAGTGATCTCTTAGAAGGCAACTTGCATGACTTGCGTCCTATCTTAGAAGAGTTTATAAATTGCAAGATCACCAAGTAAGTTGACTCTACACAATAGCGCGTAGATACATAGACGATTGAAGTATGCTTCGCGTACCCACATCTCGCGCGCCGGTGAGTGCGTTGGCACACCACAGAGGCTCAAAGTGCATATGCAAAACATGTCAACAATGTGTGACCAATGTGAGAGTTAATCTCACAATGCTCGAGAGCGTACCAGAGCAACTATTGCCGTATTCCTCAGGCATGAGACGATCCAGTTGTTAACTCTACTGATGACGAACATTAGGATCTTTCGAGCTCGTACCACGTGTATCGTCGTGTGTAGCATTACACCATAGTCGACGTGTCACGCTCCATGATGTCGTTATCACATTGCGGCAGCATAGCTTAATGAGCCCTGAGAGTTAGTCCAGGCTAGAGATTGTAGAGCGGTTGAACTGATATTTAAGTAGAACCGATAGAGTTCAAGATCGATCTAGCTCCACTGCTGAACTGGACAAAATGGTTAAAGAGAGTTTATCCATGAAGAAATAACCGAGTGTTCGTATGTCAGGCTAGAAGATGCGGGTGACTAGCCTAGTATAGATATATACTAAAAGACTAGAGCACCACAGTTTATATGCTGATTTACAGAGTGGAGAGAGATTGCTGGGGTTCTAGGTCAGTAGCAATATGTGAATTCAGGTCGTGGTTACAGCAGAGCTGAGTCTAGTCAGGCTATGATGGGTACAGCTGAAGGCTGCCTAAGTCATGCTTCTGACCTCCCATAGCTATTGAGCTGGTCTTTGTCGGTGAATCACTGGTTAGCTTGAGGCGGCCGCTAGTCATGCCTATGAGGGTGGGAGTGAGGGCTGGCCCTAGTCATTCTGTCATCATGACAAGAGGACTGTAGATGCTATGTAGCTTGCAGGCTTCTGGCCCATGCCCCCTAGTCAGGAACTACATGTAGGGAGTACAAAGAGGGATCTGAGCACTTGCACCCCTAGATCAGCGAGCTGATGTGTTTTACCTACCCTTATTGAGTATTGTGTCAAAAAGGGAGCAGTTTGGCGGGTTAGCTTGTGAGTTGCTGGCACGGCTAAGATCGATGCACACTCATGCGACCTTGCGCAGCGTCTCCCAAGCCGCCGTCAAGATCGTGATAACCAAGTAGTGTGGGTCCTAGTCCAGTAGCGATGTGATACACAATAGGAGACTTGATGAAACTCCAGAAGCTGAAGATCATGTATATAATGGAGGAACTTGTTATTATTATATATAATAAGAGAGAAGACCGAAGTTCGAATAAAGAGAAGAAGTTGTCAACGAAAGAATATAAACACAAGGTTGGACAAAGCACCATTTTCACGGCCTGTTGGTGGGTGATTGACCAACATCCCTAATAACCAATAAGAGAAAAGAAAGAGCAGGTGGATATGTTGGGCGTGTTGATTCAAAGACTATATGATGAGCAAGGTGGGTGAATAGTGAGTCTGAGGGAAGAGGATAGAGTTATTTTTTCCAGACTCCTCTTGCAATTTGTGCGCACAATGACTGCGACTGAGCGAGTACAACCAACCACGATGAGGGGGTCTAAAGTACACTGAATTACATAAAGAACTAGTAGACATAGGGTTACAATGCTCTAAGAAATTCATGGGACACCTTCAAATTAGTTTGTAACTCGTAGTTAGAAACAAAAAAATCATTATCCATTAGAGGTATTGTTTCGCTTGGTGATTCTATGAATAGTTGGGGTGTTGGAGAGATTCCAAGAACATCCACAAACACTGCGATATGTTGAGAAGTCTTAAATCAATAGAAGGGTGCAACATATTTATGTTTTACTCTCATACAAAGCCCCCATATACATACACGGATCAGTAGTTTAGGAAGTGCCTGAGTCAACAACAATATGCCTATAAAGGTTATAGCTCCGAAATGTACAACTATTATAAATAGCGCGCTGTACCTACATTACGCCTCGAACAACATAGCGAGGCAGACTCTATTATGCTATGAGCGTTTAGCCTAGAATGCTATGCGTCTATTTTCTCTTGCTAGCGTGTGTTACAATACCACTTCTAATATGGAGAACCTTCGCGCAGTTAGAACAGCGCCTATAAACACATAGTGATAAGAAAAACACATTGACGCCAAGAGGAACCCAGGCAATGAGGAGGTGGCCATCCTCTCTGCGATATCCGGGGAAAATGGAGAGAGAGTAGTTAGATTAGCGACGGGACAACTTTCAGCCTTGTAATATTTAAAACCAAAAAATAAAATTACATGCAATATTCCTTCTCAGGAAGTTACGCACTTAGTACTATTACTACGTTTTTTGGTAGCAGTGAAAATCTGACTAATTTAGGATTAGGGGACCTCGTGTATGTGCAAATGAGAACAGCTAGTGGATTCTCTCACATTAACACTCCTCCTCCGTGTTGTATGCTAATTCGCACTATAACAACCTTTACGCCCCCTTCCACCAGACCAACCCATATTCACACCCTTCATAATCCACTACACATCACTAATGCTTAACGCGCAAAAACCTTGATCATCCACAAATAAGACTCATTACATTTTTTTAAGTTCATCAACAATAAATAACCACAAAACCGATTGACCACACCTTCTCTCCCACAGCTCATATACGTCTATGAGCGCAGTCCTATATAAATATCATTAAAGACCAGAAGCGATTAATCTCCGAAGAGTCCAAGACAACATAAGAAAAGTACGTGTTATCCGATAATAAGCACGAGTAGAGAATAATAACCAAAGTACATAAATCTCAATATATAAAGAGCATCTCAATATACTCGAGAGTCAGAAAACCATATTATGACTATTAAAAAAAGAGTGATGTGCTTACAGTAAACACATTATCAGTCAACCCTGTCGTGGTGACCCAAGCTCCGCAACCTAAACCGTTTCTTGGGTGAGAGGACACATGACCCCTCAATGTCCCAGATACGACATCTTAGTGAGCTGAGTTCCTATACCAAGAACTTTCTCAGGAATGCAACAGGAAAAGGAAAAAACAAACGCATGCGAAGGTAGTTAACTTTATTTATTCCCATCAAGTCTAACAATGTCACAAGGTAAGCCACCTCTTCCTATGCATTTCTTAGGCTATCAAACCTGCCTGACTAACATGCACCATAAAGGCCCCATCTGGAGCGATCTCTGACGGCTGATGCAGCTCCGGCCAATTGAAAGAGTCTGAACAACAAATCTAAACAATCCTCCCATATCCTCTATCTTCTCTTATGACCTCACTTTCCTCCTCTTCTCTAATCTTCACCTAACTCGGAAGGCACCTTATCCTCTACCTCTTCTCTCTGTTTAGAGCGTAGCGCCTCATCCCACCAGCAACAGGCACAATATATCAGCACCTTGCGGCATGCCTTTCTCTGATACAGACATCCCACTAAGCACTGCTTGTGATACACATTGCTTGCTGGGGACTTGCTCCATCTCCACCAACAACGAGCTATTAGTGAGAGTCGCCCTGATGTTGGACAGCGGCTACCGGCTTCCAGTCCTAGCACTTTCTCTAATCATCCCAAAGGCTCCTGCATGACTGCAGGTCCTAGGCTCCGTGCCATTGACCAAAAAGTTCTTTCCACACTCTCGTATCTCGTCAAACACACCACTCCGCGTATGACCTCTTCGTCTGCAACGCGGGGTATGCACATTCTCATCGCGGCTGAAATCAGGAAACTGGCCACATCACTCCACAGCTGCGTGCCTAAGCTAGAGAACTTAACCCTGACTAGGAAAATGGCCCAAAAAACCCATTTATCAATGAATCTTCCTACCGCCACCCCTCCCGATGAAGCACAAACAGTTATGTCGTACACTGATGTGCGTCGCAGACCGAGAGTCCTTTGGACATTCGACGACTAGATGATCGTGTTCAACCCCCACCCGATCCATGACAAGATGACTTTATGATTAACACGGGGCCTTTCACCAGCACCGTTTTCAAATGCTACCCCCGACTCCGCTGAGCCGACATAGTTCATGACTAAGGGCCACGCCGGACCCACCTTTTTGCGACCGAAGCCATTATCTCGCTTAGACGTTTTCACATTCACCTATACACCAGAACCTTACACCTGCCAAGCTCGACTATTGAGCCGGCCAGCGTCCTCTAGACCATCAGCCACCCACGAAGACTTTCTACGAACACTGAACTGTTGGACAAAGACGTAGGTGGCATCTAGCTATCGATCACTAGGCTACCCCACCATCCACTACGTTCCCATAAGAGGCTAGTTATCTCCTAGCTCGCCCAGATGTCTGTCTATGGAGAGCTTTAGCCTCTAAGCTGCCATCTGCGTACGATTTAATTACACCTGCTCGTTCAGACAACGCGCAGTGGGCTGCACCATACAGTCCACGAGCATGCAACTACTTTGAAGCCAGCATGGCTCGTCCAAAGTACCTTTTTGACTAACCCAATTTCCAATACCTTTCACTTGAGCACATCGCTGTGGGAAATCCTAGTGATACCCCCGGCGCTTTATCACTTCGCTATATCACAACCAACCAGCGCATGAGACGCCAAAGTGATAGATTGGCTCTAGGGTACTTCTAAGCGTTGATTTTATCTTTGATATGCAGCATTGGTAATCTGTTATTATTTATATTAGAGGCTATATTATCTTTTAAAGGTCCGCAGCGTTTTTCTCATCAATAATCATAATCATTTCTGTGTTTTTTTTTTTTTTTTTCGTATACAATAAGTTACCTTACCTTCTTGATTGTTTTCAATTAAATATGTCATAGAGAACACTAACAAATACATCCTACAACTCTATTCTCACTAGCAAGACGACAACTATGTCTGACTGATGAAGACTTTAGCTCATGACTGTCTTCTAAAGGCATGCGAGGTCTACAGCATCGACCCCAACCAGTATGGTCGGCATAGCGCATGAATAACTTGAAGAACACACGAGCTCCTGTCATAGGCCAGAGATCGTTTACACCTAGACCAACACTCTTTCCTTACATAACCATAGCGTCTAAATGAGATCTTTTACGCAGCCCTCTGCTGTCCGCAGGCTTCATGTCACCATATAGCCGCCAGGCCGACAAACACTCTCTATGTATCCTCCACAAAATTAATCCACACAACTTCGGATAGTATGTATCCATGTCTGGCTATTTCCACAACAGCTCTTAAACATACCTGAGCACATTTGGTGCTGACTTATACACTGCGATTTCATACACAAATTTCTTTGTATCCAGCCACATAATTATATCCCGCGACTCACATTCATAGAATGCGACCGATAGAACTTATCTTACCTGGGGCAAGCCATATCTCCGATAAAAAAGTAAAACATTTTTACCATATTGCAATGAGAAGCCCTCCTCCACACACAAAAATGTTAGTTCTTCAACATTATAAAAGCAAGCTATCATCCTTCTACTAGGCTATGCTCTGTACGAGTTTCACCACACAAAACACAAAACCCACATAACGACAAAGCGAAATAGCAGGTTACCTTACCTGCAGACAGAAGAAAAAACCCAAAACAGAATACTACACTTACGTTTGAGCATTTAACCCGGGAGCAATTCAACCCTTTCTATCTTAGAGCCTCGTGAGAACCCTGCTGACTAGGTACACGGTCTGTAACCTGCCTAAGCATTGAATACACTTACTCTGAAAAATATATTCTCGAACCTACACCTCTTACTCTTGAGATTTGAAGTACATCTCCAAGTAATACACGTGAAAGCATAAATTCAACTCTAGACCTACAACCTTGCCGATTGCTTCTGTGGAATTGGAAAGGCACAGGTCACGACGAACGTATAATGGTAAAGACAGCAGCACGCTCAGAGCAAAAAACAACCCAACTAGATGCGCTCACTAAGACAAAAATGATTACTCGATAAGCACGCTTCCTCGAAGGACCATAATTTGTCTACCCGACGGTACAGATACCTCGAAGGAAGCCCTCACCAAAAAATACTAAGTTCTGCCAGACATTTTGTAAGTCCCCATAGAGAAACAACCAAGTCAACCCACCATGCGAATCCATTACCTATATATCGCTGAAAGAAGGCATGGTACGATGTATAAACATCCACACGCATAGAGCCAACCAGGCCTGGTGCACCGACCACAGAAGAGGGCAAATCCTCTGTGGCAAGCCTTAAGCTACCGTTCTCCCAGAACCACACGCTGTAGAAATCCCCCACCCCACGACACCCTCGAGTTATAGATCAGCTCGACAGGTCAGCTCCTAGCGCCAGCTATCCCCCGCTGTTGAGCTGATGGGAAGCCATCGCGCAACAACACAACACTTTACCAGAAAAACCCAGAAGGAACAAAAACGCATTCTTCTAAGCCTTCTTTAGCTTCCAAATTAGCCTTCTAGTCTGTATCGTTCAACACTGCTAACTTTTTGAATATAGAAATCCCATAAGCATTGCGTCGTACAATAACCACCGATAAAACAAAAAATTAGTTCATGTCAATCATGCTCTCTTGAAAAAGAGAATCGTCGTTTTTATGCCCATCTCTATATCAGAAGAAGGAGATTGTGAGAGCGAGTTAAAGACAAAAGAAAGCAAGACACCGATATTAACAGTATATTATAGAGCATTCATGAGATGCTTATTCCACACACTCGCAAACATCAACATCGGAGATAACTTCCCACAATATTCCCACCCCCGTCTAGTTGTGCCAAGTCTGCGAGCCACTCCTCAAGCGAAAAGAAGGACGAACAGTATGAAAGAGCACGACGCGGTAGGAGATTAATGGAGCCAAAAGAACGCAACCTAAAGGAACTACCGACAGACACATGGAGAAAGAGGCAAGGCCTCTCTGTCTGATGAAACTCTTTGGCCATGAATGCCAACCGTACCGAATGTCCTGGAGGAACCTGCCACCATCCCTACGAGTGAAGATGGTAGGCGAATGAGCCGCAGCCATGCAAGTCCAGCTGGAGGAGCTGCAGGGTATTGTCATCAGCAGGACTGGACGGTTCTAGTCAGGACCCGATAGGGAAAGATAATGAGCCAAAGTGATAGAGAGAGCCTTGATGAGAGAAAACCTGCTCCAGAGCGCGCAGGGACGCGCAGACTGGCGGAAGTCACCTTCCAACAGGACAACGATCTAAAGCACACCAGCCAAGACAACGCAGAGAGGCCGTTACGAGGACAAGTCTTTGAAGTCCTTAGAGTGGCCCAACCAGAGGCCAGACTTTAACCCGAGTCGAACACTTCTGGAGAGACCTGAAAATAGCCGGCCGCAACCTCCCAATCCAACCTGACAGAACTTGAGAGAAGATCTGCAGAGACGAGAGGAGAAAAACTCACGAATACAGCTTTGCCAAGCTGTAAGCGTCATACCCAAGAAGACATGGGGCTGTAATTCGCTGCAAAGCGTGCTTCAACAAAGAGTACTGAGTAAAAAGTGTGCACTGAATACTATGTAAATGTCAATATTTCAGGTTGATTCTCCCCAAATTTTTGTTGCCTTTGTCATTATGCGGTAAGCTGTGATAGAGATTCAGGGAATAAATATATATATTTTAGGAATAAAACGAACAGTGTAACCGCGAGAACAGAAAATGTGAAAAAATCGAAGGGCTACTTTCTCGAAGCGCACTGTAGTAATAAAACACAGGGAAAGGCACGTCTTGACTGCACTGGGCCCTTTAATGTATACGTTTATAATGACTAATTCTGAGCCTCAAATTTGACCAATGCTTGTTAGTTAAATTTTAGAAGTATATCAGCACTTATTGTATTATCGCAAAACAACTGTAACCTTTAGTTAACTACGCCCAACGTCAGTTAGAGAACAGAAATTCCTTATTTACCAATGACGGCTACCCCCACCAAACGCTGGACAACAGGTGCTGCACCGCCCTATGGACCCACAGTCAGAAAAAATCAGTCAGAAAAAAATGGCAGGTCAAGAAAGAAATATGGGCACCGGAAGAGAAGTATTGAGAGAGAGGCAAAGCAATTTGATACAAGTCGCTCCAGAGCGCAAAATTGTCCTATTGTGTGTGTTTTTAGCACAGAATAATTGAAATAAACATTATTTGCACAATAAATGTTTTCCTGCTCAAGACCGATATCTGATACGGCGAAAAAAAGCTTCGAGCTAATATCCAGCACAGCAATCACTCACCTACTGGAGTAGACAAAGATCTGTTTTCCCTAGCCCAACCACGCCAGGCGATATACGCATCATTTCTTCTACCAACACACACTCTCAATTCCGACCATCTTGGACAGACATAACCCCAGATTAGTTCCACATTAGAGTAGATCAGACACATTAGTACAGACGTGAGCTAGTGTCGTCGAATCGGCCTATTATGAACCGAATAAATCGGACACGAAAGCGCACTCCCCGAAACAAAGGTAAGTGTTCCTGCTATTTTTTATTTAAAACTGCGATACAACTCATAACCAAACAGAATAAACAACCAAAAAAACTTGAGAACGAGGAGACAACCCCATATAGAGCATACCGTAACATGTAGTTCAGAAAAATGCAGATATATATCTAACACAACAAATAACATATACATACCGCAACAATAAATCACGTGTGCGACGGAAACATATCCTACACTAACAGTATGGATACCCAAACTCCAAAGTAACACATCCATCAGCCATAGGTCCGCTATAATAGACGTAACGCAATCGCCACTGCGCTCAAAGACAAAAGAAATAGCGTATAAAGCATAGAAAAAAAAACAACATAGAATCCACACCCCCAAATCACACCCTGACCAAACCAAATAGAGACATAAAAAGCCTCTCTAAGGTCAGGGCGTGATAGCAGGTACAGAGACAAAGAGGCCGGATGCCTGTTAGAGACCCGGGAAGAAGTGCGAGTTCGGAATACGCGATGCCTTACGAAGTCAGTAACTACTCGAGCCAACGGTAGCCTTCAATCTCCTTCGGATGCAATAATTCTCAACGATGTCACGATCCAACGACATATTAGCCTAGACCAATCGAGCACAATGCAAACAACCGTGTCAATAGTCGCAAAGTTTCACGGAAATTCGTGCCCTGATGACGACGCATCATGGAATTATATCACAGCTATGCGGGTGACAGGCCCACAATATATGCTACACAGCAATAGAACAAGCACGACTCAAGTAAGAACCAGGAGCAGCACCTACACGGGAGGGTGGTGTCTGATGGCACACTATTATTTTGTAAAACAAAACTGCGCCCAAGAATAATCTAAGGATATAAGTCTCTACGTTTATGTCTGACAATCGACCTTATATTGAAATGTTGATTTACGATCTCTATGTAGGCTCACAAATGTTTATGTGAATCTAGCTCACCAGACCAACCAACTAACTCGTCCTAGACGACAGAGATTTCAGCAGAGCTGTTCTCGCACAGTAGTTTATTTACCGCTACCAAGGGACCCAGATAACTGGCACTCCATAGACGCAAAGTACCGCACTTCAGTCAGCTGATACAGAAATAAGCAAACATAATGAAACCACTCCACCCCGACGCTGGTCACTCCTATTGACCGGAGACTTCAAATGCGAGGAAAACTATAAAAATCAGTCCTAACCCAAAATTATTGAATCATATGTTAATTATGTGCCCAAACATCGTGCTAAAGATGGAGCAGACAATAAAATATATTCCAAGCAATCACTGTACGCCCAACACATCATGTAAACGCAGTCAACAAAGCTTCTCCCCGCCCTCCATGTATCTAGGTATATATAACTCTGAGCCACAAACTCATACACTCCGAAATTCTACTGTGCGTTGTTATCTTAATGGCGAAAATTCAACCTAGCAGATACCACCAGTGACCTACCTTGTCTATAAATAATGGTCATGATGAAAGCGCAGATATGAGCTTTAAAACCTACTAGGCACTGAGCTTATATGCTGTAGGTTTTATTATCACAGACTGGAACTAATTCGATTCCGCGTTGCGGTATTTCTTACAAGTGATTGTGCAGTGTGATGATGCACAGATATACACCACATCAGTTCACTGGCTGTATACACAAAACTGCATCCACATAAATCACAATGTGATACATAGAGAGAACTCACGACCCACCAGTTTTGTACGAAGAGTACCGTCTATATATCCACCAACCAAGAGTGAAGTGACGATTACAGGCAACATTCACACGAGTATAAGGAGTATAGAAGCTTGTCACGTCCGCTTGCTAAGGTTGAACGGACTCTAATCCCGTAAGCTTTACCTAAAGAAAGATCCTCTATGCGTATGCCCATGCGCTAACGACCACAAATCAAACAGGGCAAAGGCCTTGCAGGGCTAAAATTAGAATCATACACACCGCCCGACGCTCGTCTTACTGTGGGCAGGGCTTGGACAACAAGATTACAGACCCCATACACATAGGAAAGCACAGGCCAGTGAAGCTGTCCTAAGTCGACACGAGAAACAACCCCACCAGACGACGGCAAGACAACCACTCACGGCATGCCCAATTGAGAGCATCCACAGCTCTCGTCTCCACGCTCACTCGCACCGTATGCGACGTTTCTCTTATATTTCTCACCGCATCCTCCGTATGTCGCGAGCAGAGTCGAGGTGAAACGATCCTCTTAAAGCTACTAGCAGTCATATCCATCAACAGAACCTGCTGTGCGCGAACCAACGGATGTTACCTCTGGACGTTTTCGCTATGGATTGGCAATCCTGCTTTTGCGCAGTGCTGAGCCCTCTCATCATATCTTGTCCTAGCGCGTGTTCCTCTCACATGATATTCTTTTTATTACATTGATTGCGCCAGTAGTTAGGTCTTGCGCGATGAGACGAGCCTTCACATAGTCTCGCTTGCGATGCTCCCAATGAGAACACAACACGGCTAATCCTTGCTATCTTTCTCTCAGGCAAATCGACCTAAACAGAACACACGACCCATCACGATCTCTACGCTGCCCTATAGTACTACTATGACCGTTAAGTCCTTTTGATCTCCCAAGGCACGTGACTCCGAGTAATCGGGTCCGCACCTATACAACATCAACACCACACTCCCAGCATCGACTCCTAGAACTCCTCGACCACTTGCAAATGTTGCATACCGCGGCGCAAACAGAATCCAACAACTGATGCGAATTCTCATATGTCACTACACATCAACGATGCCCTTCCCACACCTTTTGGACCAAAAAAGGAAGAGCACTTATTTATGAAGAATGCTATTCATTGAAATACAGCTCAGTGTTCAACACCATAAGTACCCTCAAAAGTCTCAAATACACAAATAAAGACTAAGGAACGCTCGGACTAGACAACCCGACCTCTGCCAACTAGGATCCTAGAGACCTATCCTATGACCTAGGCTGCCACCCGAGGATTGTGATCGTGGTACAACGCTCAGTTAGCATCTTATGCTGTTTCAGGTGCCAACCATCTAGCCTACGACCTGTGATCCTCAACACTGAAGCTTCCCACCTCAACGAGAGTGCCCTATGCTCCTAGTCCACACTCCTAAACCAGCTGCTCTCACCCACGAAGTGCCTGGCGAATTGCCTGCAGAGCCTAGCGATCTACCCTAAGACAACCAATCATTAAGTTGTAGACTATAGCACAACTAGTGTACGGGCTGACTGAGGGATACTATACACCCCGACAAACGTATCTGATTAAACAGTATCCGTTCCTATGAAGAGGAGAAGAATGTCAGAGAACGCTCCAGCCCCCCAGACAGCCCGGTATATAGAGTGCTCAAGACTAAACCAAACCGATATCTCCTCCTCAGAACAATAAAAGCCTGAACAATCACAGAGAACTTACACGTGATGTAAGAAGGAAGTTTCTGGGACCGAGAGACGCCGAGGACCCTAAAATTCTCATCAAAGAGCAAAATGACGGGAATACAAATACACATTTTCACCTAACTTAGTCAGAAATGACTTTTGGTTCTATAGGGCGTTGCCAAGTCTAGGCAAAAAATGTCTACTTGCTCAACAGTATTTTTACCCCCATATCCAAAGATCCTGAACAGCCGATAACATCAAGTAATGGCTACCCTGCAATCGCGTCACTGTCGCGCCAACATACGCACAGGCGAGCCAAAAGAGATAGCTCACACCCCATTAGACTTGATTCCAGCATGTTATGTGTACACCTGAATTTAAAATGCCGATACTACATATTCGATTCTTTGTGTGCACTGACCATACCCCCATCCCAGAATACCCCCAAGTTATATGTCAAAGTTGGAATATATTGTCTTCTCATTTGGACAGTATTTGTTACCAAAGATTATAATTAAACATTGAAGTAGCTGAGCTCACATTTCTTGATTATCAAATAAGTCTTCAACAACCTTTAGTAATGGCAAAGCCTAAAATACGTTCCAGGCTAGTACAAATTGCGAGCTGTCTGACTCTAACAATAGGATATCACATAATTAAAAGTGGCATGGAGCTTTGGTAACCTTGGCAGTCACTACTGGGATTCTCAATACACACACAACGTCGACACAGACAGCGAAAATTACCTAACAATCAACTGCAGACCAAATGGAGAAGTTACAACATGAGCCGCTGCGAAATGATATACCTTTATACTAACCTTTTAATTTATAAACTAGGGCAATTTCTGAGTTTTTATAGATACAAATTCTTATTACAATGACGTTCCTAGCACTCGCCACTCTGATAACAGGGTCAGATAACGTACCAAGAGATTTTAGCTCATCTCTATTTCTCGCGTCCACCTCACCGATTCCGACATGGCCCTATGTTTGTTGAAAGAGACAATAAAAAATCCATTAGCTTCTGACCAGATACAAAGCACTCCTGAGCCTTTCCACTTTACAATAAAAGAAAATTGGTTACTTACATAATCACTTTCTTAGTTAAAATAAAATGTACAATTAACAACAAACAAAGCGTTATTATGTGATACACACTACATGAAAGGCTGTCGTATCTATATATTCAACTTGCGTTGACTAGTTACAAAAAGATAAACTATCCACATCAAACACTCCCCATTCCAACTATACTGTAATGGAAACTTGTTAAGCAAATATTCAGTACCTATAACGATGATTATCTAGGCTCATGCCATATATCATATAAGATCTTGAAATACTTACTAGGTATTAATCGATACCTAACCCTTCAAAACAAAACAGAAGCAGGACATTATTACACTGACTTGTTATAACTGCTGATTTGACAATATAACTGATGTAAAAGGATACAAGCAAGCTCAACAAAAMAACAMTACTTCTTATACTTTATTTAGACGTATGATAATACAATCTAAATGTCACATTTACTACAACCATCAATATTATGACTACGTCTCTCTGAAGATAACTGCAGAATGTTATCTGAATGTTTGTTTGAGACTATACAGTCATCACTCTAGCTAGCCAAAGGGGGCAGTGGGTGAAAGGATAGGCCTATAAGAGAAAGGGGGATACCAAGTCAGTTGTACAACTGAACACATTCAACTGAAATGTCTTCCGCATTTAACTCAACCCCTCTGAATCAGAGAGATGCGGGGGACTGCCTTAATTGACATCCACCATCATCGGTGCCCGGGTAACAGTGGGTTAACTGCCTTGCTCAGGGGCAGAATGACAGATTTTTACCTTGTCAGCTCTGGGATTCGATCCAGCAACCTTTCGGTTATTGGCCCAACGCTCCTACCCCCCAGCCTCATTKATTTTCCAGTTTGTCACGCTCGCCGTACGAACTGGAAGCATACTCGGACCAACGTGCAGCGTGATCTGGGTTCCACATCTTTATTTAGTGAAACGCACAACAAAACAATAAAGAAAGAACGAAACGTGACGACAATGGAGTGCTAACATGCAACTACACATAAACAATATCCCACAAACACAGGAGGGAAAAACAGCTACTTAAATATGATCCCCAATTAGAGACAACGATTACCAGCTGCCTCTAATTGGGAATCATACAAATCACCAACATAGAAATCAAAACTAGAACCCCACATAGAAAATATAAACTAGACTAACCCTCCAGTCACGCCCTGACCTACTCTACCATAGAAAATAAGGGCTCTCTATGGTCAGGACGTGACACAGTTAGTATGTACAGTCCCACTCCTCAAGGCAGCCTGTCAATGCAGTCCGGCCGTGCCACAATCACAGACACTAGAAACATGACCCTACCGTATTACTGACAAACATACTATTCATTGGGTTGGTCGAGATTATGCACATTAATACACATTGAAAAATATGATATTATATACGCATACATGGGTGTTGGAATACATATCAGCATGGGGGTTTATTTCATCAGAAAGCAGCAGTTACCTTTTCTTAGTGGCTATAAAYGGTGGGATTATTCAAATTCACCAGGCGTAGGTGGGATTATTATCGCCCAGCTTGTAAAGACTGTCAGCCTATTTGAGTGAGACGTAAAAAAAACAACAGACAGGACTCACAGCTGATAGTTAAGTCAAGGTAGGTGTTTGGGCAAAATACAGCTCCTGCTCCCTCTCAGAATGGCTGATCGGTCAGGGACGTCTGCATTGTTACACACACAGCCTGTCAATGCAGTCCGGCCGTGCCACAATCACAGACACAAGACACATGATCCAACTGTATTACTTACAAACATACTATTCATTGGGTTGGTCGAGACTTTGCACATTAATACACATTGAAAAATATGATATTATATACGCATAAATGGGTGTTGGAATACATAGGCTAWAACACATGGATCATGTATGTTTCAGACAGATTTAGCAGAGGTGTAAATGAGACCAGACATGTGGAACACTGTAAAATACAGTCTATAGGCTCCCCTCGGCTGAAAGGCCTGATCAGAAGTAGCAGGAGAAACAGTCCATGCTTTCAGCCAGTTGGTTGCTGAGGTGCAGGAGTCTCCGGACCCCCCAGAGTTCAAAGATGACTGGTTTCCCACAGAGCAACACCAACAGACTCCATCCAGCTTGTTGTGAAATAAGATTGTGCTTCATTAGGTTTGAAAAAGATTAGCATATTTACTACAGCCCTAGCTCTGTGTATTGCATGGCCCCGGATATTCAAGGGAGTTAGAATGGGATTAATTCCCAGCTGTGGATCTGGTGTGACTGAGCATGTTTGTCCAGCAAACAGTCTCCTTCCTTAGCTACTACTGATCAGCTCCACTGGTCAACCCCACTGGTCACTCCTGTCCGGCCTCCAAACCTGCTTATAGATTTCCTTTGCTGTGTGGCCTGAGACAGGTCAGGGGGGTCAGCCCGTTGCAGGGCACTCTGCTAGTGATCGTTCTCTAAGGTCCTGGGTTGGGTGTGGAATCTATCATCATTAATGCACCAGTCCACTCTTTTTAGTCCGATGGCCAAACATGATGAGGAGAGAATAGAGGCCCTGTGTAAGGTGGCTTTTGAAAAGAGATCAAATTCATCACTTCAGCTAATAATTGGGCCAAATAGAGCCAAGCCAGAAAGTGCAAGAGGTCCCGGCCTTAACGTGGTGGTGTGGTGACGGAAAATCACCCATTTGATTACAGTGATTTTTAGAATGGTCACTGTTTGATTATTATTATTATGACAAACATTGTCATAAAACAGTTAATTATCAGTATAGTCACTTCAAAGTAAGAGAAAATGTATAGTATCTTTATATTAGATTTTCTTTTACGTGGCCATTTTCACTGGAGCTGGAAATTAGAAAGTAATATGACACTAGGTATTTGTGTCACGACTTCCACCAAAGGTGGCTCCTCTCCCTGTTCGGGCGGTGCTCGGCGGTCGTCGTCGCCGGCCTACTAGCTGCCACCGATCCATTTTTCCTTTTCGTTTGTGTCTGTCTATATTGTTTACACCTGTGTCTTATTAGTTGATTTCGGTGGGTATATTTACCTCCGCTGCCTGTTAGTCTTTGTGTGGGATTGTGTTTCTGTGGTTACGTTAGTAGGGGTGCGTGTCTGCACCACGGGGTTTCTTTTCTCTCGGCAGTTGTGCCGTTTGGTAGTGAGTTTAGGAGCAGAGGTTTCTCCTCCGTGTGTAGCGCTTTATTCCCTGTGTGTGTGGCAACCTCGTTAGGGCGTGTTTCAGTCCCATGTTTGTAGTTGAGTTGGGACTGCTCAATAAACATTATTTGCCACTGGGATTTCCTTGCTCTCCTGCTCCTGATTCCTGCACCTCCCTCCGTTAGGAGGCACGTAACAATTTGGTTGGATGACAAGTTGTCCTTTGAAGTTCATGTGGATAATCTTGTGACAAAGCTTAAATTGAAATTGGGTTTTTATTTTCGTAATAAGGCTTGCTTCCCGCTTATGGCTAGAAAGAAGCTTGTTCAGGCCACTTTTCTCTCTGTAATTGATTATGGTGACTTGTTGTATATAAATGCAATCTCCTCCGATAAACTCTGTTTATCATGCATCCTTGCGCTTTATTACAAATGCCAAGTCACTCCCCCACCGTTGCACATTGTACCAAATGGTAGGTTGGACTTCACTTTATATGCGCAGAAAGATACATTTGTATGTGTTCATCTACAAAGTCATTTTGGGTAAACTCCCTCTTTACCTCTGTAGTCTGGTCTCCTTCACCACCAGCAGTTACCATACCCAGTCGCCTAGGTGGTTGCTACTTAAAGTCCCCAGGACATTTACAGTATTAGGCAAGACTGCCTTCTCTTCTTGTGCACCAGACGCATGGAATAGTCTACAATCCATGCTTCATCTAGATATGTTAGTGCCACTGAATAAATGTATAATATTGATGGGAGACTCTGTTACAGAGGAGTGTAAATGCTTTTTTTAGGCTGGATCATGTTGTTGTATTGTATTGTTGTATGTTTTAATTATGTAATGTATTGATTGTTGCTGCCTTCTTGGCCAGGTCTCCCTTGAAAAAGAGACGCTGGGTCTCAATGGGCTTTTCCTGGTTAAATAAAGGTTAAATATAGAATTTTACTGTCAAAGCCCATAAAAATCTCCTGACCACACGGCAGAAGGACCACCTGCTAATCCTGACAGGGGTTTTTAAAGCCTGCCTCACACCAGCAGCTGGGAGTCCTCACACTGATGAATATAGGAAATGTATGTATGCCCGTTTCTCAATGTTTACTTCAATCTCTGAACCTGGGTTACGGTACCACGACCCTGGAGTAATATCACAGTTTCTCCATCATCCAAACGTGCACTCTCACACTCGCTGCCTGTCTGCTGTAAACCTGGTGGGTGAGAGAATACAGCTGCTAAAATTAATGTAGGCTGACACCTTTCTCCTCCCCTGAGATATAGGGATGTTCCTTTATCCCAAATACTGCCCCAAAACAAACGATGCCTCTGTTTTATCATACCTTTGACCCCTCAGTGGAAACAGATAATAATAAATTCCATATTTCCCAGAGCTGGTGAGCAGGGTTAACCGTTAGTCACCATCAATCACACAGAGCATGACAGTCACAGCACTGACCACACGCTGACCACAGAGTCACCACACCATTCTACTCTGGACAGTGGAATGGGCAGTGGAGACCAGGATGACACCGAAAACCATAAACTCACAAACACACACACACACACACACACACAGACAGATGAAGAGAAACAACAGTGCAAACATTGCTGAACTGCACTGCAGTTAAACATATGCTTGGGAGATGTAGCCATGGAAACTGTCAGGGAGACTTCAAAGCACAGTAAAGAGTGGGAACAGTAAGGTCTCTGGATTACATATGAAACCACACCGCTTTTCACTTACAGAAAAAAACTTTTTCTGAAACTATAGCCACAGATAAGACCCGTGTGAAAAATCGATAAGGGAGCTCAGTTGTCAGAGTGACTGTGCTGACTGACTAGCCTAACTCTCAGTGGAGGGAGCCAGTCAGAGGGAGACAGAGTGGGAAGAAGGGTTTAGGGACGCCCACAGGAGATAAGAGCACAGAGACACAGCCACATGGGAACATTTCGCTTTTTTTCTTTCCCAAAGTCCCCAAATCTTTAGAGGAACAGAGTGAGTGTTTGCCTTCCTCCTTAGGTAGACGTCTGTGACAGGCCTGCCTCCGCTGGGACTGGGGAGCAGAGCTCGCTCTACGCTGGGCTGGCAGTGGGAACGGGGAACGGAACTGCCTGGGTAATCTCCCATTAAACCAGGCCTATTTATCAGGGAGGTAATGATAAGAATCAGATTTAAAGGTGAACCCTGAGATGGGTCAGAGCCTTGCACAGGCGGTAACGCGTCTGCAGGAGGAGTGGCTGATAACCCGGGACAATGCGGAGSACCGGCCTGTCAGATAAATAAAACAAACGGCCGCTGTCCTATAAAGATAGACCACGTGGTGMTGGCCAGGCCGCTARGCAGAACAAACGCAGCACYGTGGAGGTGGAGAAGAAGAGGAGTGATGGCTAGAGAAAGAGAGAACACGTCTTTAAGGCAGGAGAAAGGCAGGGTCTGAGTGGGCAGCAGATAGAGCAGAAGCAGTTATAGCCAGTGACACACAACTGGTCCAAGATTCATTAATAAACAATAATAATAATAATTTTTAAAAACGGAACCAAAGAGAGCCACAAGTTGTGCTGCATCATTGGTCCAGAGCTCATTGCTCCAGCTCATTGATCGAGCGCTCATTGGTCCAGAGCTCATTGGTCCCCACCTCGTGGGCGTCTGAGCCTGAGTGAATTGTCCTCTGCTCGTTGTGTCGCCCTGTGAGGTCATCAATGGCCACCCTGATCCTCAGGCACTTCCCCTATGAGGAACAACAGAGCACTGAAGTACTGACCTCTGGGAATCTTTCGGTTCAGGAACCTGTGAGGTCATGTTTTCCGTCCTCTCTCCAGGCACATGTTGTCCTGTCCCTGACCAGCCCAGCTAACTGAATCAACTCACACAGCTACTCCAGTTATGATAATATACTAGCTGGAGACAAACAATAGAGAGTATCCACTGGGCAAATACTGGATAAATCAATGTTGTTTCCACGACATTTCAACAAAGAAATTCAATGTGATGACATTGAATCAAAATGGAAAACTGATTGGATTTGCAAAAAGTCATCAACGTAAGGGAATTTAGTATTCTTTTCACCCAACGTTTAACCTAAATCCAATGTCATGATGACATATTTTGTTGAATTCACGTTAGTTGACAACTCAACCAAATGTAAATCAAAACTAGATGTTGAGCTGACGTCTTTGCTCAGTGGGTACTAGCACTTTGGTGACAAAACGGATGGCACTGTGATAGATTGCATCCAGTTTGTTGAGTAGAGTGTTGGAGGCTATTTTATAGATGACATCACCGAAGTCGAGGATCGGTAGGATGGTCAGTTTTACGAGGGTATGTTTGGCAGCATGAGTGAAGGATGCTTTGTTGCGATATAGGAAGCCAATTCTAGATTTAATTTTGGATTGGAGATGCTTAATGTGAGTCTGGAAGGAGAGTTTACAGTCTAACCAGACACCTAGGTATTTGTAGTTGTCCACGTATTCTAAGTCAGAGCAGGTGCGGGCAGTGATCGGTTGAATAGCATTCATTTCGTTTTACTTGCGTTTAAGAGCAGTTGGAGGCCACGGAAGGAAAGTTGTATCGCATTGAAGCTCGTCTGGAGGTTAGTTAACACAGTGTCCAACGAGGGGCCAGAAGTATACAGAATGGTGTCGTCTGCGTAGAGGTGTATCAGAGAATCACCAGCAGCAAGAGTAACATCATTGATGTATACAGAGAAGAGAGTCGGCCCGAGGATTGAACCCTGTGGCACCCCCATAGAGACTGCCAGAGGTCCTGTCAACAGGCCCTCCGATTTGACACACTGAACTCTATCAGAGAAGTAGTTGGTAAACCAGGCGAGGCAATCATTTGAGAAACCAAGGCTGTTGAGTCTGCCAATAAGAATGTGGTGATTGACAGAGTCGAAAGCCTTGGACAGGTCGATGAATACGGCTGCACAGTAATGTCTCTTATCGATGGCGGTTATGATGTCGTTTAGGACCTTTAGCGTGGCTGAGGTGCACCCATGACCAGCTCTGAAACCAGATTGCATAGTGGAGAAGGTATGGTGGGATTTGAAATGGTCGGTAATCTGTTTGTTAACTTGGCTTTCGAAGACCTTAGAAAGACAGGGTAGGATAGATATAGGTCTGTAGCAGTTTGGGTCTAGAGTGTCTCCCCCTTTGAAGAGGGGGATGACCGCGGCAGCTTTCCAATCTTTGGGAATCTCAGACGATACGAAAGAGAGGTTGAACAGGCTAGTAATAGGGGTTGCAACAATTTCGGCAGATCATTTTAGAAAGAGAGGGTCCAGATTGTCTAGCCCGGCTGGTTTGTAGGGGTCCAGATTTTGCAGCTCTTTCAGAACAGCAGCTATCTGGATTTGGGTAAAGGAGAAATGGGGGAGGCTTGGGCAAGTTGCTGTGGAGGGTGCCGGGCAGTTGACTGGGGTAGGGGTAGCCAGGTGGAAAGCATGGCCAGCCGTAGGGAAATGCTTATTGAAATTCTCAATTATAGTGTATTTATCAGTGGTGACAGTGTTTCCTAGCCTCAGAGCAGTGGGCAGCTGGGAGGAGGTACTCTTATTCTCCATGGACTTTACAGTGTCCCAGAACTTTTTTGAGTTAGTACTACAGGATGCAAATTTCTGTTTGAAAAAGCTAGCCTTAGCTTTCTGAACTACCTGTGTATAGTTGTTCCTAACTTCCCTGAAAAGTTGCATATCACGGGGGCTGTTCGATGCTAATGCAGAACGCCACAGGATGTTTTTGTGCTGGTCAAGGGCAAACAGGTCTGGAGTGAACCAAGGACTATATCAATTCCTAGTTCAATTTTTTTTGAACGGGGCATTCTTATTTAAGATGGTGAGGAAGGCACTTTTAAAGAATAGCCAGGCATCATCTACTGACGGGATGAGGTCAATGTCATTCCAGGATACCCCGGCCAGGTCGATTAGAAAGGCCTGCTCGCAGAAGTMTTTTAGGGAGCGTTTGACAGTGATGAGGGGTGGTCGTTTGGTTGCAGACCCATTACGGATGCAGGCAATGAGGCAGTGATCGCTGAGATCTTGATTGATAACAGCAGAGGTGTATTTGGAGGGCAAGTTAGTTAGGATGACATCTATGAGGGTGCCCGTGTTTACGGATTTGGAGTTGTACCTGGTAGGTTCATTGATAATTTGTGTGAGAATGAGGGCATCAAGCTTGGATTGTAGGATGGCCGGGGTGTTAAGCATGTCCCAGTTTAGGTCACCTAGTAGCACGAGCTCAGAAGACAGATAGGGGGCAATCAATTCACATATGGTATCGAGGGCACAGCTGGGGGCAGAGGGAGGTCTATAGCAAGCGGCAACAGTGAGAGACTTGTTTCTGGAAAGGTGCATTTTTAGAAGTAGAAGCTCGAATTGTTTGGGTACAGACTTWSATASTAATACAGAACTCTGCAGGCTATCTTTGCAGTAGATTGCAACACCGCCCCCTTTGYCAGTTCTATCTTGGCGGAAAATGTTATAGTTAGCAATGGAGATTTCAGGGTTTTTGGTGGTTTTCCTAAGCCAGGATTCAGACATGGCTAAGACATCCGGGTTAGCAGAGTGTGCTAAAGCAGTGAGTAAGACAATCTTCGGGAGTAGGCTTCTAATGTTTTAACATGCATGAAAAGGTCTGTCACTTGGTCACGTCAAACAGCTCCCTGACACTTGGCGTCAGTCACTTCATCCATCTACTCTGCATTACTGGAGATAAACACAACACTATTGAACCTCACTGGCTGCAATTAACTGGCCCCTAATGCATCTAGAAGTACTTGGATGGTTGCAAATACTATATAATGCCATTTCTTTGTTGTTTTTGAGAATATAGAATTTTTTCACAACCAGACTTTAAAAATGTTGTGAAAATGTGAGTAAGGAAAGCATTAAAAACAAAATAAATATATTATTTATGTAGGTACTTGTCAGGTATGCGTAAATGGCTGCAAGGGAGTCAGGCGCAGGAGAGCAGATAGTGGGTAGCAAACGGAGCCTTTTATTTAGGCGAACTAAAAGCACACGGCACAACGAACACGATATACAATACGGGTTGACATAACCCAGCGCAACCAGACATACGTGCGCATACATGAAACAGATAAACAATACCACACAAAGACATGGGGGAAACAGAGGGTTAAATACACAACACATAATGAGGGAAGTGAGAACCAGGTGTGTGGGAAAATGAGACAAAACAAATGGAAAATGAAAAATGGATTTGCGATGGCTAGAAGACCGGTGACGTCGACCGCCGAACACCGCCCGAACAAGGAGAGGCATCGACTTCGGCAGAAGTCATAACAGTACCCCCCCTGATGACACCGGCCTCGGGAACGACCCGGAGGATGAGGCGCAGGGCGATCCGGATGGAGACGGTGGAACTCTCGTAGCAGAGAAGGATCCAACACGTCCTCCACCGGGACCCAGCATCTCTCCTCCGGACCATACCCCTCCCAGTCCACGAGGTACTGAAGGCCCCTCGCCCGACGTCTCGAATCCAGGATGGAACGAACGGAGTACGCCGGGGCCCCCTCGATGTCCAGAGGGGGCGGAGGAACCTCCCGCACCTCAGACTCCTAGAGCGGCCAGCCACCACCGGCCTGAGGAGAGACACATGGAACGAGGGGTTAATGGGGTATTCAGGGGGAAGCTGTAACCTATAACATACCTTGTTCACTCTCCTCAGGACTTTAAAAGGCCCCACAAACCGCGGACCCAGCTTCCGGCAGGGCAGGCGGAGGGGCAGGTTTCGGGTCGAGAGCCAGACCCGGTCCCCCGGTGCGAACAACGGGGTCTCACTCCAGTGACGGTCTGCGCCCACTTTCTGGCGCAGCATGGCGCGCTGAAGTTGGACATAGGCGGAACCAGTTGTCCACCGCAGGAGACTCGGTCTGACTCTGATGCCAAGGAGCCAGAACCGGCTGATACCCCAATACACACTGGAAGGGGGTGTTAGTGGAGGAGTGGCAGAGCAAGTTCTGGGCCATCTCTGCCCAGGGCACCAACGCTGCCCACTCCCCTGGCTGGTCCTGGCAATAGGACCTCAGAAACCTACCCACATCCTGGTTTACTCTCTCCACCTGCCCGTTAATCTCGGGTTGAAAACCTGAGGTAAGGCTGACCGAGACCTCCAGATGTTCCATGAACGCCTTCCAGACCCTTGAAGTGAACTGGGGACCTCGATCAGACATTATATCCTCAGGCACCCCGTAGTGCCGGAAGATGTGCGTAAACAAGGCCTCCGCAGTCTGTAGGGCCGTAGGGAGACCGGGCAGAGTGAGGAGACGGCAGGACTTAGAGAAACGATCCACAACGACCAGAATCGTTTTAAACTTTTTCCCTGTGATGGGGGAAGATCGGTCAGGAAATCGATCGACAGGTGTGACCATGGCCGCTGTGGAATGGGTAAGGGGTGTAACTTACCTCTGGGTAGGTGCCTAGGAGCCTTACACTGGGCGTACACCGAGCAGGAGGAAACATAAGGAGGAAACACCGTCCGACCGATGCCTGGCTGACCAGAGGTGGGTGACGTGTGGGCCCAATAGATCAGCCGGTCACGAACAGCAGACGGAACGTACAGACGCCCAGCGGGACACTGGAGGGGAGCGGGCTCTATACGCAACGCCCGCTCAATGTCCGCGTCCAGTTCCCACACTACCGGTGCCACCAGGCAGGAGGCTGGGAGTATGGGAGTGGGATCCATGGGCCGCTCCTCTGTGTCATACAGCCGGGACAGTGTGTCTGCCTTCACGTTCACCTTGCCTGGCGAGGGTTCAGTCTCCTCGCCGCCCGGATGTACTCCAGATTGCGGTGGTCAGTCCAGATGAGAAAAGGGTGTTTAGCCCCCTCAAGCCAATGTCTCCACGCCTTCAAAGCCTTGACGACAGCCAACAACTCCCGGTCCCCCACGTGATAGTTTTGCTCCGCCGGGCTGAGCATCCTCGAGAAGAAGGCACAGGGGCGGAGCTTCGGTGGCGTACCCGAGTGCTGAGAGAGCACAGCTACTATCCCAGCCTCGGACGCGTCCACCTCCACTATGAACGCCAAAGAGGGATCCGGTTGAGCCAGCCGGGGTAAACAGAGCCCTCAGGCAACTAAAAGCCCTGTCCGCCTCAGCTGTCCACTGCAAGCGCACCGGGCCCCCGTTCAGCAGTGAGGTAATGGGAGCCACTACCTGACTTAAACCTCGGATAAACCTCCGGTAGTAGTTGGCAAACCCTAAGAACCACTGCACCTCCTTTACCGTGGTGGGAGTCGGCCAATTACGCACGGCTGCAATGCAGTCACTCTCCATCTCCACCCCTGAGGTGGAAATGCGATTCTCTAGGAAGGAGACGGACTGTTGAAAGAACAGGCATTTCTCAGCCTTGGCGTATAGGTCATGCTCCAACAGTCGACCAAGCACCTTGCGCACCAGGGACACATGCTCGGCGTGTGTAGCGGAGTTTATCAGAATGTCATCAATATACACCACCACACCACTGCCCATGCAGGTCCCTGAAAATCTTGTCTACAAAGGCTTGGAAGACTTATGGAGCATTCATCAACCCGTACGGCATGACGAGGTACTCATAGTGCCCAGAGGTGGTACTGAAAGCCGTCTTCCACTCATCTCCCTCCCGGATACGCACCAGGTTATAAGCGCTCCTGAGATCTAGTTTGGTGAAGAAGCACGCCCCGTGCATTGACTCTATCGCTGTGGCTATGAGGGGTAGCGGGTAACTATACCTCACAGTGATCTGATTCAGACCRCGATAGTCAATACACGGGCGCAGACCTCCCTCCTTCTTCTTCACAAAAAAGAAACTCGAGGAGGCGGGTGAAGTGGAGGACCGAATGTARCCCTGACACAGGGATTCGGAGACATATGTTTCCATAGTCCATAGCCTCCGTCTCCGCCTGTGAGAGGGGATACACGTGACTCCTGGGAAGTGTAGCGCCTACCAGGAGATCTATCGCACAATCGCCCCATCGATGATGTGGTAATTGAGACGCCTTCTTTTTGGAGAAGGTGAGAGCCAAATCGGCATATTCAGGGGTAAATGCGCATGGTGGAGACCTGGTCTGGATTCTCCGCCATAGTAGCACCAACGGAAACCCCTAAACACTTACCTGAGCACTCTCGCGACCACCCCGTGAGAGCCCTCTGTGGCCATGAAACAGTGGGGTTATGACAAACTAACCAGGGTAGGCCCAGCAACACGGGAAACGCAGGAGAGTCAATAATGAAGAGACTAATTCTCTCCGTATGATCCCCCTGCGTCACCATGCCCAAAGGAACGGTGACCTCCCTAATCAGCCCTGACCCTAATGGTCGACTATCTAAGGCGTGAACGGGGAAGGGCACATCCAAGGGAATGATGGGGATCCCTAAACTATGGGCAAATGATCTGTCAATAAAATTCCCAGCCATTTCTGAATCGACGGGCGCCTTATGCTGGGAATGCAGGGAAAACTCAGGAAAAGTAACAAACAAAAACATGTGTGCAACAGAGGGCCCGATGTGAGAATGGTGCCTTCTCACCTGGGGTGAAGCTAGAGTTCCCTGCCTGCTGCCTCGAACCCTAGAGGAACCAACACGGCACCGACCAGCAGTGTGACCTCTGCGGCCACAGTTGGTACACGTGAAAGCCCCTCCTCCGGTCTCCCTGTGCGCAGCACCTCCAAGCTCCATAGGCACCAGAGCGGTGGTGCTGGGAAAAGGAATCGACAGAACCCTCTCTGGACGTCCGCGGGTGACCAGCAGGTTATCCAGCCAAATGGACATGTCCACCAGCTGGTCGAAGGTAAGAGTGGTATCCCTGCAGGCCAACTCCCGACGGACAAACTCGCACAGGCTGCAACGGTAGTGGTTGATGAGAACCCTGTCGTTCCATCCCGTATACCGGCGGCCAAGGTCCGAAATTCCTGTGAGAACTCCTGGGCGCTCGTCCCCTGCCTCAGGTGGAACAGACGTTCACCCGCCGCTCTACCCTCGTGAAGTCATCCATCGCTGCATCTCCTTCTCTCCACACGGCGTTGGCCCACTCCAGAGCTCTCCCTGAGAGGCACGAGACGAGGGCGGACACCCTCTCCCTTCCCGAGGGAGCTGGATAAACGGTGCTCAGGTAGAGGTTCAGCTGTAGCAGGAAGCCCTGGCACCGTGCCGCCGTCCCATCATACTCTCCAGGAAAGGGGAAACGCAACCAACTGGAACCGGGTACAGGTGGGACGGGTAGTGAGGACCCCTGTTCTGCTGGGGGAGGTACTGGAGAACCTCCCTGTCTCTCCCAGAGATCCATCGTCTGAACCACGCGGTCCATGGCGGTGCCGAGATGGTGAATCAACGCCGTGTGCTCCTTGACGCGCTCCTCGACTCCGCTACCATAGGTACCTGCTCCTGCTGACTCCATAATGGGTGTGGTATTCTGTCAGGTATGCATAAATGGCTGCAAGGGAGTCAGGCGCAGGAGAGCCGATAGTGGGTAGCAAACGGAGCCTTTTATTTAGGTGAACCAAAAGCTAGTAGACCGGCAACGTCGACCGCCGAACACCGCCTGAACAAGGAGAGGCATCGACTTCGGCAGAAGTCGTGACAGTACTAAATAGACTAAGCTAAGCCTAACATAAATATAATACTGGTCTGGTTCATAATTTAGACGTTGGTCTATTTTCAGACTAGAAAACAACAACAAAAACATCAGAGAATCAGTTGACAAACCAGTTGGAGGAGGTGCTCTTTTTTTTTTTTTAAAGGGGAATAGAGTTGTTGTGTAAATTTCAGTACAGGGAGATTATAATGAAAATACTATTTCCTGCTTTTAACAATGCCCTAAAACATATTTCTTGATGCAGAGGAGGCAGTTGGTTAATTACTATCTTTTGCTGGTTTATTCGCTAACGCTAACGTGCCTATTGCTATCGCTAACGTGCCTTGATGAATGAATGCGGTTGTGTGGTAGGCTATTGTAGTAAGCTAATATAATGCTATATTGTGTTTTCGCTGTAAAACACTTAAAAAATCGGAAATATTGGCTGGATTCACAAGATGTTTGTCTTTAATTTGCTGTACACCATGTATTTTTCAGAAATGTTTTATGATGAGTATTTAGGTATTTCACGTTGGTCTCTATAATTACTCTGGCTGCTTCGGTGCTATTTCTGACGGTAGCTGTGATGGTAGCAGCAATGTAAAACTGATTTATACCTCAAATATGCACATTCGAACAAAACATAGATGTATTGTGTAACATGTTATAGGACTGTCATCTGATGAAGTTGTTTCTTGGTTAGTTTGGTTGGTTCTTGGTTAGTTTGGTTGGTTTCGTGCATGCTACCTGTGCTGTGAAAAATGTCTGTCCTTTTTTGTATTTGGTGGTGAGCTAACATAAATATATGTGGTGTTTTCGCTGTAAAACATTTAAAAAATCGGACAAGTTGACTGGATTCACAAGATGTGTATCTTTCATTTGCTGTATTGGACTTGTTAATGTGTGAAAGTTAAATATTTCTAAAAAATATTTTTTGAATTTCGCGCTCTGCCTTTTCAGTGGAATGTGGGAGGAGTTCCGCTAGCGGAACGCTGGGGCTAGACAGGTTAACTGACTTGCCTGTGTCACGACTTCTGCCGAAGTCGGTCCCTCTCCTTGTTCGGGCGGCGGTCGACGTCTCCGGCCTTCTAGCCACCGCCGATCCATTTGTTTTGTCTTTGTTTTACACACCTCATTTCAATCCCACAATTACTTGTTCATTATTTAACCCTCTGTTCCCCCGTGGTTTTTTGTGAGTGATTGTTTTTTCGGTCTGTCATGGTATTTGTTACTTTGTATACATTACATTTTGAGTAAAAGTACGTTGATTACGCATATCTGCTGTCCTGCGCCTGACTCTAGCTACACATAGGACCCATTACAGCCTAGTTAAAAATAATAATAATTGGACTGCCTTCCTAATAACACCACATTAGTCCAGAAACATGCAAAAGCTTTGAATTTGCAGGAAGTCAAAGGCAAACTAAACTGTGTGACTATAACAACTAATTTAGATACCACATGTTGATGATCTGCTGTTTACATGTCCCATGAGGTGATTGTTGTTACTCCGATCATGCAGATGCATACTTATCATACTGTATCAACGATGTCCAAAAATGATGTCAGAATGCACTGTAGCATGACACTCACTGAGTCAGATGGTACTAAAGTTGATATCCAGAAAATAGTATGCTTTTCTGAAATGACACAAGAACCAAACTGCCATAAGAACTAAAGCACTGTGTTCTGAAGAGTTGTTATTGACTAGTTTTATACAGTATTTACATAGCATATCGGCTGAAATCCTGCTCTAAAGCCTATAACACAGTGTTCTGGTCTAGAGCACTGCCTGTCTGCCAGGGACATGGTGACCTAATCCCAGGCCTGTTCTACCACAACAACATAAAAGTGTGGGAAAATATTCCTACAGGTAGGTTTCTCACACATTTTGCACTGCAACATAAATATTGGTTTATAAAAGTTGTTTTGTTGCTTTGTTTATCCATACACACATATGGACACTTGTGCTGCTGGTAACGTTGTGACGACAACAACAACAAAAATAGATTAACACCAACCCCCTCTTCCCATTCCACAGGTTTTGGTTCCCATGCATGTTGGGAATTCAATTACATCCTATTTGACTCAGAACACACACATACACACAACATATCATTGTTTTGATTTTCGATAGGACGAGTAGAAGTTATTCATCTCACTGTGAACAAGTTCCTTTTTTCTAAGAAGTCAGAGTTCCCCCCTCCCCCCCTTCTCTCTCTCCTTTACGCTAGTGTCTGCAGCTGTATTTTTAATCAAGGGAAGGATCCATAGAGAAATGGCCATTTCTTCTTTTCTTTCCCAGCATTACATTCTTACCCCTCCTGTCTCTGCTCATGGATCACTGGTTAGCTTAGAAATACAGCCGGCACAAAAGCAGCAGCTGACATGTGGGGCTTAATGGCAATAATGGCCATTTTTAAGCCCAATCAATCACATTTAGTGGACATCTCCATTTTTTGTCCCTGAAAAGGTATAAATAATAATAATGATAGAAAGAAGTCTAGAGAAGAAATGCTACAGGGAGAGAGAAAAGCACCTCCTCTGTAAATATTTTAACTGCTTATTACGATTTGGAGCCTGGTACAAAAGAAGCATCTGTGCTCCACAGAGCAGGCTGAATGGACAGACCCAGATGGTTCTTAGAACCAAACAGTGAAAACTGATCCATGAGCTTGGCAAAGTAAAGCCCATTTATTTAACTATTTATTTATTGTGTGTGTGTGTACTTGTGAGAGTCAGTGTGTGTGTGTGTGTGTGTGTGTGTTTGTGTGGGTGTCTGTGCTGGTGTGTGTATTGAGTGTGTGTGAGTGTGTGTGCAGTTGCTTTTATGTGTGGGTGTAAGTGTGTTTTTGATTGCACAAATTGATCTGCAGTCCAAAATCCCTGGTCCTACACCAAAAGCCCTGACAGAGGACAGAATTCTTTGGACAGACCATAAAATGTGCAATGAATACCTCCATTTGTTTATCTTTGCAAGGTTCATATATTTCAATGTCTCTTCGCCTTTCTTTTATGATTCTCCCTGACTTGCGGTGTGATTCGTAGACACACAACACAGAGAGCCGAGGGAAAGGGGGGCTGATGAGTCGGGTTGTCTCAGCACAACAATGCACTTAATTTATTACTGTCAATAGCCTTTTTCTGGCTATTAGAAAAATAAATGTATTTCAAAGATCCCTCCCTGGAAAGTGGAGCCTGAATTAACAATGAGGATGATGTGTAAAGGAGACTTGCTGCTGAAAGTTCACATTGCTCCCGCTCTGTCCCTCAGAATAATGAAGGTACATGTAATAAAGGAGTAAAGACAGAGAGCATAGCTTTTCACAAGATAATATGGAAAATGTTACAGCTTTCATCCCTTCCTAATCCTCCGTGCTCTTTTATCTTGTTGGGTTTTTATTGGCCGAGCTGCTCCTGGGAACTTTACCCTAATTAAAAACAATCCTGCGGAATTTTCCAGAGAATTTATGCACTATGCAAAAAGATAGGCATGCCATGCCACTTCCTCAGTGGACACTTCTTTACATAATGACACAAAAGGAATGTATGCTTGTAATTGTTTTAGTGTTTAAGCAGGATAAATAAGACTGTGTCCTAACTGTGATCGTACATAGGGAGAGTCTGTATTGCTCATTAGACCACAACACAGTAGGGTTTCAGCCTCTGTCACTGTGGCTGATGGATCTGAACACCAGAGAGGGCTTTACGTGTGCTGTGGGTTGAAGCAGTCAGATACACATACACAAGGTAGGTCTGTGGCAGAGTAGGTAGGTACAGTATAATGGATATCTTGGCAAACAGAGTTTATTCTGGTCCCTGTCCATCACCAGTCTAAGCCCTCCCAGGTAGTAAGGTACTACTGATGTACATGCCTCATTCAAGTGAATCATATCAATAGGGAAATAACAATGTACTTGATACTCTGAATATTATATWTTTTTTTTAAATGAACAAACATTTAAATTTAATATTCAGCATAATATTCAGAAAGTACAGTATGTCTGTGTAAAATACCACGTGAATGACATACAAAACGGTGACAGAAAATATTGTCAAGGGCACGATGAATCATGTGATTTGTAATTTGTTTGATTCAGCTCTTTTGGAGGGCACATTTTAATCTTTGTCCAGGTAATGCATTACATTTCATTTCCAAAGAAGCTCTGTTCATTTTCAAAATCAAACTCATAAAAGCATCATATGAGCAATAACAAAACAGAGGGGCCTAGTGGAAATTTACATATTAATCCAATGTTAAAATTCCCCCTGTATTAAAACTTTTACAGGGTAAAATAAAACAGAAATGCTTCATGACAAAATGTATGTGGCCAGTGCCAAGACTTTGTTCTGGGTGCTCTGCATTTCTGAGAGCATAGATTCGTCGCCACAGTGACACAGCAGCTKTGAGCCGTAAACCAGGCGCTGGGGCGATGGAAGGATGGAGGAGAGGTGGAGAATACATTGTTCCATCACTCAACTCTCTGACTCTGCTCTGGTCATCCTCACCAAAGGCCTTTGTGGCTACTGAGGTTATATCATACTTATGCAGTAAGGAGTAAGCAAATCAAAGATTTATACAAATCCTTTAATATAATTCCATCAGACAAATCAAATAAGTGATAGACAGTATGTTATAAAATATCTCTGGTTTCCATGCTACATAGTCAGACACTGGTAAACCAGTACAGTTTATAAACCAGGGGTCAGAGTGTGAGGCCTAGGAGCTGCAGCCCTGCGACCACCAGGGGTTAGTTAATTGACCAGTGGGCCAGGCCTCAGCCCTCTCAATGCTTCTCTAGTGTGATAAATAACCAAATTCTAGATGTACAGTATCAGATTGATACATCATCCATACATCATGTTAGCTGACAGGCCGGACGCCTCATACACACAGGGGTAGATGAGGGGAGATCAGAGGGGAGATGAGACCAGCTGTTGCTGACAGGGCCTGTATTGGGGACTGCTAAATAGAATGCACTAAACTATATATGATGTTGGCATGACAAAGTTGAGTTGAGCGCAGATCATTGCAATGCTGAACAGTGCTCAAAACAGCCGACTGACTGTCGGGCAAAGTCTCGCAGCCAAAATTACTAGTGAAGAGGATTCTAGTTTGTATGTCAGTTTACAAACAAAATCTGCCAGACTTGTGTGACAGAGAAAGGATTACATGTGAATCCCTCCCTGCAAAGCCTGTCTTCTCATAGATAAGCAGAGCCTGTCAGGAGCACTTGGTGGTGATAGGAGCAGGAGAGGCTGTCTCTGAGAGGGGTCAGAGGTCGAGGGTGTGTGGTTTGTGGGTAGAGGTTAGCGGTAAAACGTGTAATCATTAGTCCAAAATGTTTTGCAACAGAAAACGTTTACTCCAAACAGGAAACGTTTTGCAACAAAAACAGGAGTTCCTATTGGACAAATGAAGGTAGGTCCCACACAGTTTCATTCAGTTTGCTTACATTTGGTTCTGTTTGGTTGCTAGTGAATACACCCCAGGTTTGTGGTCCTCCCCTGTGTGGATGGCCAGGACACTCTGATCATTGGTCAAATAATTCCACAGCATGGAGAGATGAGTGTGGAACTTTCTTTTTCA
Organism: Salvelinus sp. IW2-2015; assembly: GCF_002910315.2. NCBI lineage: Eukaryota > Metazoa > Chordata > Actinopteri > Salmoniformes > Salmonidae > Salvelinus > Salvelinus sp. IW2-2015. Next base: position 49,068 of record NW_019943546.1, read on the forward strand.
ATTGTACAGTTTATCCTTTGTTAGTAAGCATTTTACCTAAAGGTGAATTCTTTCTTTCTTAACGTCACTGGCTGTCAGAGGAACAGATGATGGAGAGGGAGAGGAGCTAACTCCCAGAGGATGACCAGTCAGTCAGAACAACACACTCCTTTACACATTTAGCAACACAAGCTGCAACCCCAGATCTACATATTTATTCAATAAGTGACCATCTGGGCCCAAGCCAACTGAAGCTGTTCATATGTCCATGTTTTTGTTTGTCTCAGAAAGGAAGGAAGGACAACTAAGTCAAAGACAGAAAAGGGAATAAGCAGAGTAACGTCAACTCTTTACTCCTGGGCCTTAGTTTCAATATTTTAATTCATAATTGAATGTCAAGAGTTGCTTGATTAAGAAGAGGGTTTTAATTCAACGTCACTATGGTCCGGTTTCCCAGGTCACGCCCTGACCTTAGAGAGCCTTTCTATTTCTCTATTTGGTTAGGTCAGGGTTTGATTTGGGTGGGAAATCTAGTTTTCCTATTTCTTTGTTTGGCCTGGTATGGTTCCCAATCAGAGGGGGCTGTCTATCGTTGTCTCTGATTGGGGATCATACTTAGACAGCCTTTTTTCCCACCTTAGGGTGTGGGATCTTGATTTTGTTAGTTGCTGAACAGCCTGCAGAACTTTACGTTCGTTTTGTATTTTGTTGGTTTTTGGTGTTAATTTTTAATAAAAGTAAGATGTTCGCCTACCACGCTGCACCTTGGTCTCCTTCCAACAACGGACGTAACAGAAGATCCKACCACCAAAGGACCAAGCAGCGTGGCCATCAGGAGTAGGGAACCTGGGCCCGGGAGAAGAGTGAGTGGAGGACATCATGGACATGGGAGGAGGTTATGGCAGGGGACAAGACCATGCCATGGAAGCAGGCGGGGGCAGCGAAGGAGGAAGAACGGCGACTCCGAAGTTCACGACCACGACGGAAGCCAGAGAGGCAACTCCCCCCCAAAAAACTTGGGGGGGAACACGGGTAGGTCGGCGAAGCCGAGGGGTGAGTTTGAGAGCGAAGAGGAGTATTGGGATAGACTGAGCGAGGAGTATTGTGAGATAGTTGAGGGGAGTGATGAGGTAGAGTGGATGGTTTGGTGTCTGGAGCAAGACAGTCGCCGTGAGGAGCGTGGGACCAGTCAGGCACCATGTTTCGCGGAGATACGCAATGTGTCTCCAGTGCGCATCTACAGCCCGGTACGTTCTGTGCCAGCTCCTTGCACTTGCCGTGCGAAAGTGAGCACCCAGCCAGGACGGGTTGTGTCGGCTCAGCGCTCCTGGTCTCCAGTATGCCTCCTCGGTCCAGGATATCCTGCGCCGGCTCTACGCACTGTGTCGCCAGTGCGCCTTCACAGCCCAGTGCGTCCTGTGCCAGCGCCCCGCACTTGCCGGGCTAAAGTGAGCATCCAGCCAGGACGGGTTGTGCCAGCTCCACGCTCCAGGCCTCCTGTGCGTCTCCCCAGCCCGGTACGTCCTGTGACAGCTCCACGCTCCAGGCCTCCTGTGCATCTCCCCAGTCCGGTACGTCCTGTGCCGGCTCCACGCACCCGGCCTCCAGTGATGATCCATGGCCCGAAGCCTCCAGTGATGATCCATGGCCCGAAGCCTCCAGTGATGATCCATGGCCCGAAGCCTCCAGTGATGAGGATGAATCCATGGCCCGAAGCCTCCAGTGATGATCCGCCATGGCCCGAAGCCTCCAAGTGATGATCCATGGCCCTAAGCCTCCAGTGAGGATCCATGGCCCGGAAGCCTCCAGTGATGATCCATGGCCCGAAGCCTCGCGTGATGATCCATGTCCCGAAGCCTCCAGTGGATGATCCATGGCCGGAAGCCTCCAGTGAGGACCATGGAGCCTGCAGCGAGGTGTTCCAGTCCAGAGCCTCCAGCGAAGGTCCCAGTCCGGAGCCTCCAGAGACGATCCAAGATCCGACGTCTCCAGCGACGATCTGCAGTCCAGAGCCTCCAGCCGACGGTCAGCATTCCAGAGCCTCCAGCGACGGTCGGCAGTCTGGAGCCTCCAGCGACGGTCGCAGTCCGGAAACTCCAGCGAGGTTCCCAGTCCGGAGCGCCAGCGCGTTCCCAGTCTGGAGCTTCTGCGACGATCTAACGGCCCAGAGTCCCCGGCGACGATCTACGGTCCGGAGTCCCCGGCGACGATCCACGGTCCGAGCCCCGGCGACGATCCACGGTCCTGAGCCTCCGGCACGATCCACGTCTGGAGTCCCGGCGACGATCCACGATCCGATCCCCGGCGACGATCTACGGTCCGGATCCCCTCATAGAGTCAGGTTTTGTGGCCGGAGTCCGCACCTTTGGGGAGGGGGGGGGGTACTGTCATGCCCTGACCTTAGAGAGGCCTTTCTATTTCTCTATTTGGTTAGGTTAGGGTGTGATTTGGGTGGGCAATCTAGTTTTCCTATTTCTTTGATTGGCCTGGTATGGTTCCCAATCAGAGGCAGCTGTCTATCGTGTCTCTGATTGGGATCATACTTAGGCAGCCTTTTTTCCCACCTTAGGTTGTGAGATCTTGATTTGTTAGTTGCTGTATACGGCTGCAGAATTATTCTTCACTTTGTATTTTGTTGGTTTTTGGTGTTAATTTTAAATAAAAGTAAGATGTTCGCCTACACGTTGCACCTTGGTCTCCTTCAACAACGGACGTAACAGTCACTATCTCTTTGATTCCTCTGCAGTCAGGGAGGAAAATAAACACTGGTGCGCATATGCAAGGGCCTTATACTGAATCTCTTCCTGCCTCTCCCTGAACTACACAGAGCCGAGCTGCGCCACTAAAACAATTCGTCCTCCTCGTCATTCGTTCTCAGTCCAGCTGAGTTTTTATTGGCCATCTCCAAACAGACGCCTGTAGCCTCTCAAACAGCTGTGTCCGCTGTTCCACCGTATAGCACTAATCTGATTAATGCACTCAGCACAAACAGCAACAATAAGGCCTGCTGATATACATAACTGTAATCACGTTTGACAACGATATCAAATAAAAACCATGCATAATCAGGAGGACTTTGTGCTCCGTGTCCACTGGGGTTCCTTGGACGTAGAGTGAGACAGCCAGGCAGGCTGCTAGTGGAGGAGGGGGCGCTACAGGCTCTCTCTTCTCCCTGGCCTCTTGTGGGTTCCTATGGAGCAGCAGACTGTAAAGTAAAGTTTGGGTGGTGAAGCGGTGGTTGTCTGGCCTGGTCTGGCTGGTAGTCTGAGGGCCATTTGCGCTACATTTAGGCCCCTCAACTCATACATAGGCACATAACTGGATCTGTTTGCTGTTGAGATTTTAACGTGTAAGGAGAGCCAAAACAGCGAGGCTCTTTAAGTGTGGCCCCCTAACCACAAAGGCCTCCTCAGTGTGGCGGATAATAGAGCCTGACATGCACACCCTCTCACCACACACACGCACGCACGCACGCACGCACGCACGCACACGCACACACACACACACACACACACCACAACACACACACACACACACACACACACCACACACACACACACACACACACACACACAACACACACACACACACACACACACACACACACACACACACACACACACACATACACACACACATACACACACACATACACACACACACACCTTACCCTAACATTAGTGTATTAATGTACAGTGTCATGCATGGCCTGTGACTACTGCCTCTCGCTTCCAAACACATATTTTAGCCTCACTTTCCTCTCAAACAAATAAGCTGTTTAGAGAATGATTTCCAGGGCGCTGTCCGTTTCCATAGAGATGACATTAAATGAAAAGGACACAAAAATCATGTGGGTGATACATGCGGTTGGTTGTGGATGACACACTCCGCAGCTTCTCACCCAGGCTTGTGTTGTATTCAAAACCCTGGAGCCAGAAGCCAACGTTTTTCCCCTTCTCTCTTTGTTGTACAAAAGAGCAAATTAAAAATGTATCTCAACGCGTCATGACTGACAAGCCATTGTTCAGCTGCTGTTAGCACATTGTCCCCTGTATTTATTGTTTGTCATGGCCACTGTAAATCATGTCACTAAAATGCCATCAGTGATGTGGGAGACAGGGCTAGTCTCAGGGAGAGGATTGGTAACAGGGGGAAGGAGAGTGGGAAGTGAGGGGAGAGACCTGTGGAATCTCAGAAGATATCCCATCCTCATGCCTCCCGGGCCATTAACTGCCTGTCAAACCACCAACAGGCTCTCTCCATGTCTGATTGTCTATCTCTGTCTGGAACGGGGAGGAGATATTCAGCTCTCATATTCACATCAATGGAGAAAGATATTGAATATTTTCTTATAAGCAAATAAAAACAAAACCTAAATAAAGTATTCCAATATCTATTTGGCTGTAGAAAATGTGATGTATGTTGATTAGTATATTATCTTGTCTGCAAAGCTATGTAAAACCACAACATTACTCTCTGGTATATTAACTTACTTCTCCTTGTCATAGTGTCTGAGACGTTGGACAATATCAACCGCATGGAGCGAGAACAGCAGCTATTTGTTTCTGCATTCTTCCTATATTTTGATGCACTAATTATATAGTTAGGGTGGTGGCAGAGAGGCTAGTATGGGACAAAACCTCATAAGTGGCGGTATTTGTCATTCTCAGGGCCAACTCAAGAGACCAAAGCAAGCACCTTTGCGGTAGCCTGTCAACTATGTCCGCGTTTAAATATAATACCATTTTTATTGGATTTTTATTTTGCGGCAACAAAAGGGCCATCTGCTGTGGAGCAATACTCCAGTAGACCTCTAAGATCAGCTGTGAGACAATACTGGAGACTGGATCAAAAGAGCTGCTCTGCTCTGTGTTTCACTCCCAAACTTCACTCCCCAGCCAAGCCTTCTCCCTCCTGTCTCCCCCTTTACTCTCTCTCTCACTCTCTCTCCTTTATCTCTCCCCTTTCACTCTCGCTTCCCCCCTTCACTCCCGGTTCTAGCCTCTCCCTCAATCCCCCCTAACCACCAGATCAAACAGCTTCCCACATCGTTGCTCTGTCCATAGAAGCTTCCACATATTTCAGAGAATCACTTAATTTGTCCTTTTATACACATGCTGGTTAAGTGCAGGGTGGAAAATTGATCTCCCAGTTGTTCTATTTTTTTCATTATAGAGATGAAGGGAAACAATTCAATTCCCCCCCCCCCACTCATTTTATCCCTTGATGATGCCCTTCAAACTCTTCCGACAGAGGTAGTATAGAGAATATCCCTAGCCAGTGGGTTAAGGAGAGGTTTGATTGAAGATGTTAGCGTTGGAGATTGCCTGGACTACAGAATCTCATAAAGGGCATGTTATTATTGTCTCTTGCATAGCAGTGAGTGAGTCAAGAAATGATCATAGTATTCTCATGGCCCATTGTCTATTCTCTAGACACTTGTCAATTGTTTCCAGTACCTCACATGTAATGATCTTGATAATACATTTTTAACACTGATCTCAGCTCTGTCTCTGTCTCGGTGGAGCTTCAGAATCCATGATAAGAACATTCAAAGTTGACTTGCCAGCTAACAGGGATATGGCCTATGGGCTCTGATGATTCAAGTTGTACTAAAGTCAGTATAGACAAGTCTAGGTGTGAAGTAAAGAGTAATTCAATATCACTCCTGCTACTCATGTTATTACTACTTTTACTACTGCTTCACCTGACAAATGACTACCATTACATTGTATTTAAGACCTGACTGCCCCTCCTAATCCTCCCTAGCCTGTCCCAGTCCCAGCGGCCCCTGACACAGAGAGAGAGGGGTGTTTAATGGTTCTCCACGGGGGCTGGAGCCTGTGGCAGCAGTTGGGGACCTCCGCCCCTCTCCTCTCCTTCTCCCTCCTCCCCTTTCTTCCTCCCCCTCTCTCTTTCTACTATTTCACTGGCTGCACCTCTCCCCCTTCTCACTATCTCTCACTCTCGCCCTCCCTCTCTCCCTACCCCACTTTCTCTCCCTCCCCTCTATCTCCCCTTGCTCTCACTCCCTCACCCCTCTCCTCTCACCCTCTCCATCTTCCCTTCCTCTCTTCCTCCCTTTTCTCTCTGGGGATTCAATTTCTGAGGTTATCAAGGCGGCTCATTTAAATGAGGACTGGTCACAGCAGGAACCAGCTGAACAAAGTTACTATTACCAGGGCCTCGCCTGTGCTGTTCTCACTCCCAGCTAATTGGCTTTGACTGCATTGTTTAAATCCACAGAGGAAGAAAAGAGAAAAGGGAAAATGCAGTGAAACTGAAGTTGTGTCAGTTTGGCCAGACAGGGTGGCACTTTAGAAAAAAGACAACCTGGGCTTTTTAAAGGAGAGACGGGTGGGCGGGTGAGAGGGGTGGAGGGGGAGAAGGCCTTGTCACTGGCTCTCCCCAGTCAGTTAGTCACTGGGCTGCCGGGTTGGTCACGGCTGGTCCACACACACAACACACACACACACACACACACACACACACACACACACACACACACACACACACACACACACACACACACACAAACACACACACACACCACACACACACACACCTCTGTCACCTCTGGGGGTCTCAGCTCCCCAATCAGCAGGATTATTCACACACCACAATATGAACAACACATACACATGGTGCGCACACAAGCAGGTACACATGCAGACAGGCAGGCACACACACACACACGGACGCTAATTTCCCCAAACACACGCAGCACACACACCTAAAATATATAAATATATATACTGCATATATTTATATCTATATATACAGTACCAGTCAAAAGTTTGGACACACCTACTCATTCCAGTTTTTTA
>NW_019943546.1:55898-71529 GCF_002910315.2 Salvelinus sp. IW2-2015
TGACCCTTTTAAAGTTTAGTTTATGCACTTATGCCAGGAGGGAATAACCTCAAAAAGTACTATCACACAGTTGCATTCAGAAGAAGTATTTCAACCACTTGCTTTTTCACATTTTTACGTTACAGCCTTTGTTTTCTAAAATTAAGAAATTTTTTTTTTTAAATCGTTTTTTTTTCCCCTTCATCATCTGGACACATTTACCCGTAATAATAACCAAAAAGCCAAAAAACATTATTTATCTTATTTTTTACTAAAATATACATTTAATAAAGTATCAACCCTTTACTTAAAGTACTTTTTGTGGTTAAGCACCTTGGCAGCCTTGGTCTCTCTAGATGTATAAATGGCTTGGTGGTACCAAGCCTTGGTTGCGACCTTTTATTTGGGAGTTTCTCCTATTCTTCTCTGCAATCTTCAAGCATCTGTCAGGGTGGGGGCATAGGAGGAGGCATCCGGCCTGCCCCACAGCTTATTTCTTCCTGCTATTTGTGGTGGTGGTTAGGTCATTTCCCTGTAAGATTAAAAAAAAAAAAAAAAAACTTGACGCCCCGTCTTGGAGGTCCTAGCGCTGGAGCGGTACTCCAGAAATCGCCCATTACTTTTGTCGTTTCTTCCATCCATCCGTGACTCGTTCCCTGACCCTGAAAAAGTCTTCACATTCTTGATGCTGTCAACCATTGTCACGTAAGGATGGTGCTATCGTTCCTGGATCAGGCCAAAAGAGTTCAATCTTGCCATTTTGGCAAACTCCAAGTGGCTTTCCATTTTTAAGAATGATGAACCACTTCTTGGGACCTAAATGCTGAAGAGAAATTTGGTTGTACCCTATGGCTGACTTCTCCACACAATTCTGTCGGCTCTACGGACAATCCTTCAACCTCTGGCTTGTTTTTTGCTCTGACATTCCTATCAATGTAAACCTTTAGACAAGGTGTGTGCCTTTTCAAAATCATTGTCCAGTCACTGAATTACACAGGTACATCATATTCAGTTGTGAAAACATTCAAGTACATTCCGGAAACAGGATCATACCTGACTCAATTTCGGAGTTCATGCAAAGGGTCTGATACTTTAATAAGTATTTTGTTTTTCATTTTTTTTTTACTTTGCAAAGTTGTTTATCCTCCGAGCTTTTAGAATCCTCCTCCTCCCCTTGTTCATTGTTAATTTTCTTTCCTCTCTTTTCATGCCAGCGCCTAATATGTCTCAACATAATTTTTATCTCAATATATTATAATAACTAAACTTATTTCTTAGTCTACCGCAAGATTGTTCGGTCCAAGTCCCAAGCATGTCTGCTCCAGACATTGTTCAAATCAGCTGCGCGTTCTTGCGTTCAAACCTGAGCCAGCCCAACACAGCTGACAGAGCTTATTTTGAAGAGCACTAGTACATACACTAAGGCTTCTAAAGTCCTCCATTCTTGTTCATCACACTTTATGGTTGTCAATCTCGCATATCCATGTTCCCTTTCTTAGAAGCACTTGACCCCTCGGATGGGCAAGTTCACCACTGACAGTACAGCTGCCACAAATCTTTTGGTAACTCATTCATCAATCTGTTCCGTTACTGCCCCCCGACTGATCAGCGAGCTTCAGACCGGGGCGAGTCCGCCGTCGATGGCACTAGGGACGGACGTTTACGTCGCAGCGAACCCCCCCATCGGACCGAATCTAAATATTTCCTGGCGGATCCCCATGTCCCACCGCGTAGCACTCCTTCTTGAGCGCGACCCGACCGCGATGCAACTGCTCTTGTCGCCAGTGGAATGGTTTCCTTTCCCAACATATGGTGCATCTGCCGCCTTCACGGAGTCTTTAACCCGCCGACGCTGTGATGTCAGAATGACCATGTGCGCTTGGCAGGCCGTGTTTCGGAGATAGCCTTCCTCTGAGCCTTCACCTCTCACCAAAAGTAGCGGAGTTGCAAGCGCATCCTGCACCAGACGACTTAGATTAAAAACTGGCCCGCGTGTAATACAGTATGCGGACCGAGCGAGAAAACATGGGTACAAAAAGTTAAAACAAAATAATATAGTTTAAAAATGTTTTTAGGATTATTATTATTTTCGTTCTTCTAATGCATGATGGAGAAAAATATAATAAATTTTAGAATCAAGATCCTTGGCTAAAATACCACAAAATACCCTTGCATGGAAGCATTGGAAAAGCGCAGGACCAACCGCGCACCATACAGACGAAGCCAGACCAGCACCCCCAAGGCAACAACAAAAAAAGAACCACCAGAACTGCGCTCGCCGCACACCACACCCGGGACCACCCACGGCCACATGACCACACCCCACGACACAACCGCTGCCCCACGACGCACCACCCCGCCCCCAGGCCCCGGGGCCACGGCACGCCCAAGGGGACACAGCACATAAACGACAGGCACAAAAGCAGAGTGGTTTCTGGGAAAGGAGAATAGCTTGTCCAAAAGATGCAGGCAGCCTATAGATATTCAAATTTTTCCAAATAAAAAAAGATCCATAACATGATATACGGATTCTCTTTCTTTCCTCCTTTCTTTAAGGGACTTATATTATTCTTCCTCTTATCATATTAACCGGGCTGCTAGGCACCTGCACTTCACCACCCCACTGTTAAATACCCTAAACCAACCCTCCCGTTCACTCACCACTCATTTTGACCTAACCAACCTCCTTTACATCCACCTATTTAATACCCTAAACCAACCGGACCCCCTTATCCACACTATTTAATACCCTAAACCAACCTCGCCTTTATCCACTCACTATTATACCGCTAAACCACACGCGGACCCTTTATCAAACACACTATTTAATGACCTAACCAACCCTCGCTTCCCCATTGATTACCCCACTGTTAGGATGTTAGTTTCAAAAATCTGTTTATCGTGATGTTAAATTACGAAAATTGTATAATTATTTTTTTCTTACCAATGCTTATTACAAAAAACACCCCCCCTCTGAAACTATGTAATTTCCTAAAACTAAAACAGGAACAAAGCTCGGAGCGAAGGAGACCAATCTCTCACCAGGACCCTAAGCTGGGCCTCTTCACACGTGGCCACCAGGCGGATGCCGGAAACAGGGAGTTGGCTCTTGGAGTCTGTCTGTACCAGTTCACAGATAGAATGACCTCACGTCAGAACAACTCTCTGTCTTCTGTATCGACTCTGCAGCCAAAGGACAGACCAAAAAACGAAGGGACGGCAACCAGGTATGTCATCTGTTTTTAATCTGTCTGTCATGGTTTTTTCTCCTTTTCTGCTCTCTCTTAAAAAAAACGAGACGATACATGAGAGTCATTCTGCTTATGGTCACGTGGTCCAGTCAGATTCTTGTGTGGGTTGCATCATGTATTAGCACTGGGTATTCACACGGTTTGTGCCTGTGTGTGTGTCTTCTAAGGTTGCGGATATTCGATCCATCCCTACTCGTCCGATCGATCGACACAGTTGTGAGATGTAGCTACTTGTCTAAGCCTTATTTGATTTATCCCTGCGCCCATCAAGTATGAAGATCGACTTGTCCTCTGCACGCACGCAGCACCACGGACAGCTACGCCACAGCTCAGCACCAGACTTTCCTACTGTACATCAGAACACTAGGACATTAACTCTAGCAGGACATTACCACAGGCGCCTGAATCAGCTACACAGCATGGACACGCAACTACACAGCAAATCACAGTACAATCAGCCCAGCTAATCACAGTCACGTACACACATTACCTGAAACAATTCATCCTGTCATTGGTCAAAGTAGTTCGCCTCATGGGGAGGGTGCGCGTGGCGTCTTTCTCACGATCAGGCCAAGCAGCATCCCCACCCACGCACAATTTCAACTTCCGTCCATTTTATGCCCCAAACCTCCCCACATCATGCTTCCGTTAACCCACGGATGTCCAATCCATCCAAACGTTGAGATCTACGCCCACACGGTACGGTCCTCACTGCACCGCGGGAGAGCACCCAGCACCAGGCCGGGGGGATCGCTAGCCCAGACCGTGGGCCAGGTCGGAGATTCTTCTCCCGCAACCTATCTGTTCCGCCAGAGTGGTGTGGAGAGTGTAGCCAGACGGGGGGGAGTGTAGGCCAGACGGGGAGGGGGAGACCGGGAGCAAGACGGGGGAGGGAGGCCAGACGGGGAGGTGGGAGAGGGAGGCCAGACGGGGGGTGAGCCGCGAGGAACCAGCCTTCCTTACCTTCTGCCATTCTAAACTCAAATTCTACTGACTTTACCCTCCATTTACGCCTCCGCAATCACATCTAACATACCCATCTCTCAATGAATCTCCCTTCCCACTATAATTCGTCTCCACCATATCCCTATAAATTTTTACTTCCACCCCATCTTCACTAACATCCTATATTAGTTTATTATTGTATCATCCTTTAAACTTGGTTCCTCCCTCAATATAAAATTACTCCTAATTTCTTACCTAAAAATCCCAATCCCACATCACCATCTCAAATTTCCATATAACTTTCCAACTACTTCCCACCACTTTAACGTATCATACCAATAACCCTGGTTTTATCGCATTAACAAACCCGGAACGCTCATGAATCAAGTTCCCCTACTCCTCTAACGCTCTTCAATAACAGTTCCTCTGTCCTGTTTCTCCGCACAATATCACCAATCACACTCTCCTAAAATAATGCCAAACAGGGTGGGACTCGGATTAAGCAAGGGTAGTACGTGGTATCGTTGAGGAATCCTACCAAGCGGGGGATTGAGCACCCACAACTGTATGTGGCCTGTTTTTATTATAATATAATATGGTGCCCAACAACAAAAATACCATCCCAAGTGCACGGGAATGAGGGTGAGTACAACGTAGTTTATAGTAGTTATACAAACTTATATAAAACACGGGAGATTAGACTCCTATTACTCACACACTCTCTTCTATATCCTCAAGCTTATCACAACCATGATGGCAGCCGCTCCTCCTTCCGCTTTGTGGGGTGCCCGTGTAGGTGCGGACCATTCACTTTCCTCCACCGCGACACCACGGCATCACCACGACGACCGGGTGTAAATGTGCCCTAACCGGCCGGCGGCACCGCAGAGCTCCGAACCAACGTCGGATCCCTTACGAGGTATGCACACTACCTTAAGTCCACTGGAGAGGGCAAGCCGACCGGAGCCTGTCTGGTGTCCTTGATGGAATAGTGACTGGTCGCTGAGAGGCTGTAGTCCGTAGTTGACAGCAGACAAGACAGACCAAACCAGCGCATTGCTGCTCTCCACCAGACATACTAGAAAAGATTCATGCACTTAGTCTTTGTCCAGTCTAACAACATTGTCTTTCTCCTGATTCTCCTAGTCTTTACACATTCTCTCTTCGTCGTGATTCCTCCACGTCTAACACATTACTCTTTCGTCGTGATTCAGTCCATGACTATACCTTATCTTTCTGATGCGGTCAGCTCTACCACATTAATCTTTCGTCGTGTATCGTCCAGTCTTACAACATATCTTCGTCATGATCGTCCAGTCTACACACATGGATCTTCTTCGTGATTCGTGATCGATCAGTTTGTTCTATGCCCAAACTTCATTTTAGCGCTCTTTTTTTTCTTCCTCATGTCGCCACACCCGACTACCACCCAAACCCAACTGTTCTGGCATTGACCGCCCCACTACAAGGAACGAGCTGAACAGTCTTTATGTACACACTAAACACGATACGAGACAATAGGTTGACATCACATCAGCCACTAACCGCTTCACACACACACACACTATGCGTGATTGTTATTCGCACTGTATTCTACCACAAGCTGATGTAGTCCTGACTATCAGTCAACGCTTCACACTGCGTATACACAGCCATCCACCAAAGAAACGCACCACACACATCACACACACAGTTCACAACACATACCACACCGCAGTACCACACCAACACATTACAGCACCCACACATCTTCACCTGACTATGACACATTAAGTGTGCTGATTATACTCGTCTTCACCTCACGTTCATCAGGGTGCTCTGACATCTGCACTCTCATCTCTGGAGCTTACTCCTCACACTCAGATATTTTATTCTGGCCTCATACTTCCTCCCTACAACACAAACTAACTAGGCTCTAAATATTTCGGAACCTTCGTCCTTCATCAGAATATCATAATAAAAGACACAAATTCATATGGATACATCGTTGTTGTATCGGAACACCTCGGCCTTCTTCGACCCAGTGCTTGGTCTGCATTCAAAAACCCTGACAAGCCCCGTTTTCCCCTTCCTCTTGTTGTACAAACGGGATCAAAATAAAGTATCTCAACCCGTCCAGTACTACAACCCCTGTTCACCTCTCTTTAGTACATTGTTCCCCCTGTTATTATATTTCACCACGTAAGTTCATTGTCACTAAAAATCAGCGGTGATGGAACTACTTGTGAATGGTCTAGAGAGAGGGAGAGAATTTCAGTGATCACTTATAATCGTTATCAGGAAGATGAAAGCAGAATTATAAATTACTCTTTTTATTAAATTTTCATGCATTTAGCATTCAAGTACCACTACAACCTTCATCCTTCCAATAACCTCCACCGGCCAATTTAAAAGTCTAACCCCGTGGTCATTATTAACCAAATCACCATTTTAATCAGTCCACTTCCCTGTCTTCGACATGTCTGAGGTGAACGGATCAATACAGTACGTTCTCTTCCGACAACATTTCAAGTATGATCACCTCCTCCTGGTATAGGAGCTGTTATGAAAATGTATAAACCACACTGTAATCTGTCTTGCGTCTCATCCACAATGGAAGACCTTACATAGCAGTAAAAGTTGTTCGACTGTTATAAATATAAAGTAATTGTATTTTTACTATTTTTTACATTTTATTTATACTTAGACTTTTAAATTAAATTCAAGAAATTTATCCCCATAATTATTGTTAAAACACCAATATACTAACATATTTATTTTATATTATATTACTCTCTATCATTTATTGCACCTTTATACCTATAATTGGCAGTCAGTAGACTGGATTTCTTATTTTCTATCAACATTATAAATCAACATCTCTGTTATTGTATACTGCGTTCCAATTCAACATGATTCTTGTGGATTATCTGTAGACACAGTGAGTGCGCATTAAAAAAAAAAACGACTGTTACTCGTTTTTTTTGTTCATGAGATGGCATCCACATATCCACGTCGGCACGATGTCGGCTCCATGGAAGACTACCTCTTTATCAAATGGTCAGTCCTTAGTTGCTACATCAACATTTTTGGACTTATAAAATGAACATACTATGTATCCCTAGTTCTTGACAAAGCTAGTTATTAGCTCCTTAATACAAATGCTCCCATTACGATTATGTACACTTCTCTCTCCAATGAGATTACCTCCAAATAAACTATGGCTGTTGGACTCCAAATTGCTCTCTTACACCTGTAAATTCAAACAGCTATGCTATACCCCATAATACCATCCCTAGACCAAACTATCAGGTTATAAACTTTAGTCATAGAGATTATCTATGAATCATTGGTCCATCTCCTTTGACATCTAATATCTCATTATCTAATCTTTTAAATATTGATTATTTGGTATCTACATTCTCACGACTACTCATCCCCTCCTGATCGTTACACACCATTAAACCTACTACCTAGCTCCCCCAAGCCTGTGTTCCGAATTGACTTAGTTTCCTTTTGTTATTTTTAAATGCCGTGACGTTGTCTCTCCTTTTTCTTGTCACTTAATCCTCAATTACTATTCACAATTTTCCTCTCTCTCTCAAAATCCACAAATTGTTCCACAATGATACACACGTTCACCGACATTATTTCACATAATCCATCCGAAACACTACATGTTGACATCGGACTCACTTGAATTCCAATCCCTGGGCACTTATGTCTATGAAAGAGTGAAACCTCTTCAAACCCTATCACCATCCAATCAATACTCAGCACAATTCTATACATAAATATCCCTCAACCATTACTAGCCTCTCGTTCCCCTCCTCACAGCAATAATTCAGACACACACTTAACCTATATTTAATAATGCACATGTTATCAATCCCTTGTCTATTAGCACATACCACTGCCAACAGCATCTTTTTTTTTCACTTTGTGTCACCATCTCGCTGCACACAACTGTTCTTGCCGCCCAGAAGATACCACCTCTTACTAATCAGACAACTCTTGACCTTAAATAAAATAAACATATAGATAATCTACTAACATATCACACATAATAGTTGTTAAAAACGCTTTCACTGCCATACTGCTCATCACCTAGTTCATTACATAAAGATTCGAGACATTGAAGAAACCCAATTTTAATGGAACCCATGACTTACTCAGCCAACCCACATTCTGGCGAAAAACTAATCCAGACCCCATCCTCGACTAAAACATTATGATGATGATTTGCTGCTCGAAAGAACTGGCATGACCAATCCATATCAGCCACACAATCTTACCCATTTACCACTAGGCACTTTTTATCTGGGTAAAATTTGCACAATGCACTTCCTTTAATCATATACAATAGTATGCTTTGATTGGTTGCTGTGAAATTATCATTCCTTAATTTTAAAGTCCTATTATTCTACCTAAAGCTACCTCATTACTTAATTTTTTAATATTACGCTTACCTCATTCAAGAAAATTAGATTAAGATACATTATTATGTGATCCCCCCGTGGTACTTTACTACTTATCAATCTTTACAACAAATTCACATGAATGACAGTGCGCAGGCGTCCTTTGCCCATTATATTGTTAATAGACTCCCTCCAACGGCATTTGGTATCAGAGTAATTTCTTTTATCTTTAATTGATAGAAGTATAAGCCTGATAGTAGCTCATAAATTCCGAAAAATGTACTGCCTCCACGCCTATCCTCTTCATCCATATCAGTATTCGACCTTTACTCTACCGGAGACCTTTGATGAGAAGTTCGATCTGACCAACAAATGCACATTCGGGAATTACCTATCTTTTATTGAAAGCGCACTGAATACAGCACCCACCCACACAAACTACCATCTTTCATACCCTTCTCGATAGCAATGTACCCATCTCTAAACATAACTCATCTTGCCGACGGTCAAGGAAGTTGACGCGACCTATAGACAAAAAGCCTTATGCGAGCACAAGATCTTAGTAAAATCTAATAATCAAACTACCTAGCTCCTTATGGGGATGTTTAAGTCGAGAGTTATTCCAAAGCATTATTCGCTTGTCGAGCAATTGCTGGATACAGAGAATCTGATAAGCAGGACATGATTATTTGTCTCTGCATACAGTGAGTGGAGGTCGAATTCCTATATCTTCACTCAGATATTAACTCACAAATTGGTCACAATATTTTGGATCTAATTCTCAGACACTTGCACACTTGTTCCACTACCTCACATGTATATCTTGTAATACATTTTTAACACTGATCTCAGCTCTTGTCTCTGTCTGGGTGGAGCTCAAATCCATGATAAGAACATTCAAAAGTTGACTTGCCAGCTAACAAGATCATGGCCTATGGGCTCTATGATTCAAGTTTAGCTATAAGTCAGATAGACAAGTCTAGTGTGTGAATAAAGAAGTAATATCAGATATCACTCCTGCTACTCATGTTATTACTACTTTACCACTGCTTCCACCTGACAAATGACTACCATTACATTGTATATTTAAGACCTGACTGCCCCTCCTAATCCTCCCTAGCCTGTCCCAAGTCCCAGCGGCCCCTCCGTCACACAGAGAGGGGTTTGGGACGGGGGCTGGAGGGGGCAGCAGTTGGGGACCTCCGCCCCTCTCTCTCTCCTTCTCCCTCTCTCCCCTTTCTTCCTCTCCCCTCTCTTTCTATATTTCACTGGCTGCACCTCTCCCCCTTCTCACTATCTCTCACTCTCGCCCTCCCTCTCTCCCTACCCCACTTTCTCTCCCTCCCCCTCTATCTCCCCTGCTCCACTCCCTCCCCCCTCCCTCTCACCTCTCATCTTTCCCTTCCCTCCTCTTCCCTTCCCTTCTTCTCTCTGTGGGATCATATTTCTGAGGTTATCAAGCGGCTCTCCTAAATGAGGACGTGTCACAGGCAGAACCAGCTGAACAAAGTTACTATTACCAGGGCCTCGCCTGTGCTGTTCTCACTCCCAAGCTAATTGGCTTTGACTGCATTTGTTAAATCCACAGAGGAAGAAAGGAAAAGGGAAATGCCATGGAAACTGAAAGGTGTTTCCATTCTGCGACATAGCAGCTGGCACTCTTAGAAAAAGACAACAGACATAACCTGGAGAGGCTATTCTATTTAAAGAGCAACTGTCCTGCTCAGCTGTGAACCAGGTGGGGAGGTGAGGAGAAATCTTGTCACTATGCCTGGGCCCCCCTACAGGTTAGACACAGGCTCCGTTAGTCGACGCACACATCGATCCATCACACACACACAACACCAACACACAACACACCACACCACACACACACAAAAACCACACACACACACACACACACACACAAACACCACACACACACCACACACACACAACACCTCTATCCATCCTCTTGTAGGAGCCTCAGCTCCCCAATCAGCAGGATTATTCACACACCACACATATGAACACACATACACATGGTGCGCACACAAGCAGGTACACATGCAGACAGGCAGGCACACACACACACACACGGACGCTAATTTCCCCAAACACACGCAGCACACACACCTAAAATATATAAATATATATACTGCATATATTTATATCTATATATACAGTACCAGTCAAAAGTTTGGACACACCTACTCATTCCAGTTTTTTTWAAGTTTTTTTTACTATATTTTAGATTGTAGAATAATAGTGAAGACATCAAAACTATAAAATACCACATATGGAATCATGTAGTAACCAAAAAAGTGCTAAAGAATCTAATAAATGCTTCACAGAGTTCAAGTAACCAACACATCTCAACATCAACTGTTTAGAGGAGACTGCATGAATCAGGCCTTCATGGTCGAATTGCTGCAAATAACCCACTACTAAAGGACACCAATAAGAAGAAGAGACTTGCTTGGGCCAAGAAACATGAGCAATGGACATTAGACTGGTGGAAATCTGTCCTTTGGTCTGATGAGTCCAAATTTGAGATTTTTGGTTCCAACCGCCTTGTCTTTGTGAGACGCAGAGTAGGTAAACGGATGATCTCCACATGCGTGGTTCCTTCCGTGAAGCATGGAGGAGGAGGTGTGATGGTGTGGGGGTGCTTTGCTGGTGACATTGTCTGTGATTTATTTAGAATCCAAGGCACACTTAGCCAGCATGGCTACCACAGCCTTCTGCAGCGATATGCCATCCCATCTGGTTTCCGCTTATTATTTTTTTAAATTGTAATTTAACTAGGCAAGTCAGTTAAGAACAAATTCTTATTTACAATGACAGCCTAGGAACAGTGGGTTAACTGCCTTGTTCAGGGGCAGAACAACAGATTTTTACCTTGTCAGCCCGGGGATTCAATCTAGCAACCTTTAGGTTACTGGCCCAACGCTCTAACCACTAGGCTACCTGCCTCCCTGCTTAGTGGGATTATCATTTGTTTTTCAACAGGACAATGACCCAAAACACACCTCCAGGCTGTGTAAGGGCTATTTGACCAAGAGAGTAATGGAGTGCTGCATCAGATGACCTGGCCTCCACAATCACCCGACCTCAACCCAATTGAGATSGTTTGGAATGAGTTGGACCGCAGGGTGAAGGAAAAGCATATGTGGGAATTCCTGTTGGAAAAGCATTCCTCATGAAGCTGGTTGAGAGAATGCCAAGAGTGTGAAAAGCTGTCATCAAGGCACAGGGTGGCTACTTTGAAGAATCTCAAATATAAAATATATTTGGATTTGTTAAACACTTTTTTGGTTACTACATATGTTATTTCATAGTTTTGATGTCTTCACTGTTATTCTACAATGTAAAAAAAATTAAAAATAAAGAAAAGCCCTTGAATCAGTAGGCGTGTCCAAACTTTTGACTGGTACGGTGTATTTATATATTTATTGCCACATACAGTACATCGGATAGGTGCAGTGAAATGTGCTGTTTTACAGGCACATTTGTAAATGGTAGCTCCTATGGTATGACTATGAAAAAGCTTTAATCTCCAATATAACAACAGTTGACACCAGTTAGGAGAAACTTAAAGGGCATCAATACTCCAATATGTTTGCCTCAGCAGCTTTTTAAAGGACATCATTGGGAAAGGGGGATACCTAGTCAGTTGTCCAACTGAATGTATCTTCCGTATTTAATCTAACCCCTCTGAGTCAGAGAGGTACGGGGGGCTGCCTTAATCAACATCCATGTCTTCGGTGCCTGGGGAACAGTGGGTTAACTGCCTTGCTCAGGGGCAAAACAACAGGTTTTTACCTTGTCAGCTCTGGGATTCGATCCAGCAAAATTCTGGTTACTGGCCCAACGCTCTACCCACTAGGCTACCTGCCACCCCATTGACCCTTTTACATATATTAAAATGAAGCCTGTCCAATTCTGCACAATTACCTCTCCTACCGCTGCATGGTGAATTACAGCAGAGGCAGACAAATGAACCTGGCCATCAACCTATGGCGTTCTGAGGTGACTGAATGGATGGCGAAGCAAATGAAAAACCCTGGTAGCAGCTGAAAAAAAAAACTCTGTTCTGTCAGTCCTCCGCTCTGCTCCGGCCTTTTAATCCACATAAATAAAAGCAAACCAAAACAGTAACGGTCAACAGTGTTTTTCATCCTCCGTCCATGTTTTTTCTTCTTTAACTTCTTGACCACACTTTGCCTTGTATCAGGCTAAAAAGGGGTTCCTTGTAAACTTTATTGCAGCGGTGTCAAAAAGACTCCCATCGAAGACGCAGTAAATATTCTAACGGGGTCTGGATGCAAGGCCATTCCTGCTGGCTCCAGGCACTGAATTAGGCCAGCCTGTTTCTAGTTAGAGAGTCATTAAAGAGATCTTACAGCCACAGCAAATGGTTTCCTGTCCTGAGTGCTTAACTCCTGTACTAGGAAATGTCCTAGGCCGTAAAGGGTGAACCAAACTTCCTGAAACATTTTTAAAGTTACCACTGGGTCCGTGGGGCCAAACGAAGCAGCCGACCGGCATGTTCCGACCCTTTCGATGTGGCCAATCAAACGAGACCCCGCTTGAACCTAGCATGACATTGACCGTTTAAACAGGTGGTGTCCATTTATTGGCCGAGTGTCAGGGTTAAATGTGGGAAGGACCGGCACATTCAACCGAGAGGAGGCAAATGTTTGGAAATTGCTCGACATGCATAAAAAAAAGAACGATAGGACAAATAAATAATGACTATGTCGTAGCCATGGCAAACACGATTGGTCAACGTGAACAAAAATGGACAATGACTACATAGTGTCTACTTTAGATAAAGACAATATTAAACTGCATTTATGCTTAACAATATGCTCAACAATCTGTAGTAGTGCTCTAGACATCACTACCAACTGTATGGGTGAAAAGCTTTGTTTCCAATTCCACCCAGTGTTTTATTACACTTCCAGTGCCAGGTGTTAGTCTATGAATTAGTCATGTTTATAGTATGGACTTATGTCCCATTGTGTTGGATGAAATGAATAAACAGAGACATTGAATGACACATGAAACCAGGGCACATGTCCACACATTATAAAATAACATAATGCCTCAATCATCTAGCTACTAAGTCCTATCTGCCAACTGTTCCTAGGAGGAACAAACAAACTATATCCTCCTCTACCTACATTATTCAACGACAGTGAGTGAGCAAATGTGTGTGTGTGTCCATATCTCTGTGTGGTGTGTCTTTCTTTCTGCGATCACACATACGACAGTACCCAAGTGAAAGAATGGGCCAATTCCTCTGAGATACGCTCTTCCATGCCCCCTCTGCTCTGCCAGCCCAGAGCAAGCCTGTGTATAGTAGGCTTAATGGCTCCCAGGGTGGTTATAAGAATGTGACCTGAGACCTGAGAAGGCGAGGAAACACTGTTCTTACCTGCTCCCCCTCCTTAAACACTCTAAGGTGCTTTGTCTGTCTCTACAACAGGCCACCACTGTTCACTGTTCCCAGAGCACAACTGTCTGTCGTCTGTCTGTCCTGTTCTGTC
The DNA here is from genome assembly GCF_002910315.2 of Salvelinus sp. IW2-2015. Taxonomy (NCBI): domain Eukaryota; kingdom Metazoa; phylum Chordata; class Actinopteri; order Salmoniformes; family Salmonidae; genus Salvelinus; species Salvelinus sp. IW2-2015. Next base: position 70,005 of record NW_019943546.1, read on the forward strand.
TGTCTGTCTGTCTGTCTGTCTGTCTGTCTGTCTGTCTGTCTGTCTGTCTGTCTGTCTGTCTGTCTGTCTGTCTGTACTGTCTGTCTGTCTGTCCTGTCCTGTCTGTCTGTTCTGTCTGTCTCTACAACAGGCCCACGTATACTCACTGTTCCCAGAGCACACTGTCTGTCCTGTCCTCTAACAACAGGCCCACCACACTCACTGTTCCAGAGCACAACTGTTGTCCTGTCTTGTCTCTCAACATGCGCTCACTGTCGTCTGTCTGTCCTGTCTGTTCTGTCATTCTGTCGCTGTCTGTCTGTCTGTCTGCCTGTCCTGTCTTCGCTGTCTGTCTGTCTCTACAACAGGCCTCACCACACTCACGTTCCCAGAGCACACTTGTCTGTCTGTCTCTACAACAGGCCCACCAATCACTATCCAGAGCACATGTCTGTCTGCTCTGGTCTGTCTGTCCTGTCTGTCTGTCTGTCTGTCTGTCTGTCTGTCTGTCTGTCTGTCTGTTGTCTGTCTGTCTGTCCTGTCTGTCTCTGGCGGTTCTTGGCCTGTCTGTCTGTCTGTCTGTCTGTCTGTCTGTCTGTCTGTCTGTCTGTCTGTCTGTCTGTCTGTCTGTCTGTCTGTCTGTCTGTCTGTCTGTCTGTCTGTCTGTCTGTCTGTCTGCTTCTTACAACAGGCCCACCACGCTCACAGTTCCCAGAGCACACTGTCTGTCTGTCTCTACAACAGGCCACCACTACTCACTGTTCCCAGAGCACACTGTCCTGTCCTGTCTCTACAACAGGCCCACCACACTCACTGTTCCCAGAGCACACGTCTGTCTGTCTCTACAACAGGCCCAACCACGGCTCACTGTTCCCAGAGCCAAACTGTCTGTCTGTCTCTAACACGGCCCACCACGACTCACTGTTCTCCAGAGCACACTGTGTGTCTGTCTCTACAACGGCCCACCACGCCACTCCAGGCACTGTCTGTCTCTCCTCACGCCCACACTCCACTTCGCACACACTGTGTCCTGTCTCTACAACAGGCCACCACTACTCACTGCTTCACAGCAGCACACTGTGTTGTCTGTCTCTCTGCTCCCTGACGGCGTCGCTTTCTACTGTCGTCTGATCTGTCAGTTGCTCTCCTTTCTGCTCGTTTTGCGCGCTGCTGCAGCACTACTTCTGTCTGTCTCTACAACAGGCCACCACACTCACATCTCCCAAGCACAACTGTCCTGTCTGCTCTCTACAACAGGCCACCATTTACTTCACCTGTTCCCAGAGCACAGCTCTGTCTGTCTGTCTTCTAACAACAGGCCCACCCACCACCGTCACTGTTCCCCAGAGCACACTGTTGTCTTGGTCTCTACACAGCCCCACTCTACGGACTCACTGTTCCCAGACACAAGCACAAAACCTGTCTGTCTGTCTCTAACAATTACAGGCCTCACCACAGGGCTTACTTGTTCCAGAGCACACAACTGTCTGTTCTGGTCTCTAACAACAGGGCTCACCAAAAAAATAGAAATACCAACTTACTCAAC
>NW_019943546.1:72494-84243 GCF_002910315.2 Salvelinus sp. IW2-2015
GAGCACACTGTATGTCTGTTCTCTACAACAGGCCCACCATTACTCACTGTTCACCAGAGCACACTGTCTGTCGTCTCTACAACAGGCCCACCACGCTCACTGTTCCCAGAGCACACTGTCTGTTCTTGTCTCTACAACAGCCCACCACTACTCACTGTTCCCAGAGCACACTGTCTGTCTTCTCTACAACAGGCCCACCACGGCTCACTGTTCCCAGAGCACACTTGGTCTGTTCCTGTCTCTACAACAGGCCTCACCACTCTCACTCTTCCAGAGCCACACTGTGCTGTCTGTCTCTACAACAGGCCCACCACTACTCACTGTTCCAGAGCACACTGTCTGTCTGTCTCTAGCATCTCGTCTGGTCTGTCTGTCTGTCTGTCCTGTCCTGTCTGTCTGTCTGTTGTCTGTCTGTCTGTCTGTCTGTCTGTCTGGTCTGTCTGTCTGTCTGTTTCTGTCTGTCTGTCTGTCCTGTCTTTGTCTGTGTCTGTCTGTCTGTCTGTCTGTCTGTTTCTGTCTGTCTGTCTGTCTGTCTGTCTCTACAACAGGCCCACACGACTCACAGTTCCCAGAGCACACTGTCTGTCTGTCTCTACAACAGGCCCACCACTACTCACTGTTCCCAGAGCACACTGTCCTGTCCTGTCTCTACAACAGGCCCACCACTACTCACTGTTCCCAGAGCACACTGTCTGTCTGTCTCTACACAGGGCCCACCACGGCTCACTGTTCCCAGAGCCACACTGTCTGTCTGTCTCTACAACAGGCCCACCACGACTCACTATTCTCCAGAGCACACTGTTCTTGTCTGTCTTCCCTGCAGAACAGGCAGGCAGGCCAGGTCATACATTAGTCATGCAGACACATTCATGTTAGCGGATGTATAATCCAGAGCAAAGGTGTGTTTATGACTGTTGGAGGTTTGCTGGGGCTTAAATATGTCTGTCTGCATGTATGCCTGGGGCACTGGGCTGACACAAAAAGCTAAAATATGATATCCCAGGCAGCGGTAGGATAGGGTGAGTAATATCCTTTAAAGATGACTACTTAGATGACTGATATGAATCAATGCACTCAAAGATAATTAAAGTACAGGTAAACGTCTTAGTTAATGGCGGGCTGCTATGGGGATTATGAGATTTAAAAGCAAAAGATGAACAATGCGTACATGTTTAAAAGATGTAGGGTCGACGGCAGGTCAGAGGTGACTGAACATCATTCCAGAGAAATGCATTAGCAAACATTACCCTGCATTGGTTTGGCTGATATTTTATTATCTTCAAATTATGCTTCTACAGTAGTCTTGATCTAAATTTTAGATTTATACTGTTTGTTAATAAAGTATTAAACTTCAAAAGTTAACACAAAACATGCGAACGCATGCCCAGAATTCATAAAGGTGTATTTACTCTGTTATGACAACACCTCATGGTCAAGGAAGTCTTTGTTCACATTTCTTTGACAACATCTTTAATTCAACACAACAACATGTCGTCACATGCGTCAATAGCAGCATCCCTAGATATGAACAACATCCCGTCAATAGCAGCACTAGCTACCAGATATGAAAATAGTGTGATTCAGTGTGTTGGTGTAATGGTGCTGTCCAGTCATTAATCACACTGCTCCAGAGAAAACAGAGGGTTGACTCATGGCAGCCATGGCCAGGTTCTGGGATGYAGATTAGGCCCCTAATGAAAGCAAAACAAAGCTGGACATGCTAAATMTATTGGCACATTTAGAGAAAGTGGCCCCAGAAGGACACTGCCACCAATAATCATTTCAGAAGTGCTGTTTCCTTCGGCTCTCAGACACAATCTGGAGAGGGGATATTTGTGGAGTGGCTGAACAAACACAGATTTGCCGGTATCTCCGTCTTTCCCAGCTGAGGGGCTGAGGGAAGGCAGTACGGAGCAGAGCACAGCACTGGGCTGGTGTGTCGGCTGCTGCGCCCCCCTGCCTCCCGTTCCCGTCACCCTGCCTCTGTGTAGTTCGCTCCTGGGAACGGACGGGACTCGTCCTCCTTGCCGACTGGCCCCTCTTCTGGCCCTGGGTGCTATGGAGTAACACTCTCCATTTTTCTTCCTCTCTGTTTCTCTCGCTTGCTCTCTCTCTCTGTTTCTCTCTCTCTTTCTGCCTCTTTCTCTCTCTGTCACTTGCTCTCTGCCCACAGCAAGCCTCAGGAAAGCAGGGACAGGCTTCAAAACTGAAAGTAGTGTCCAGCCTGCCATGGTTACAGTGTTTTTCTCTCTCCCTAACTTTGCCTCAGTCGTTGGGCTTAGGGGGATTCTACAGGTCTGGGTGCTGATATCTGCCACACAGGTCATAGATAGACCACAGTGCTGATAACTGGGCATTGTAGAGACAAGGCTGTTTCCTTTACTGACAAATGAAGTGGTGACACTTTACAGATTTGGACTAGATACTTAAAATGTGAATAAATCCACAAAGTATCACCATAAACATTATCCATCTATTTGTTCATGTTCAGTGCCACGTCACAATACTTTTTCTTCTCAAAATCTGGAAATACAAATCAGAGGATCATGCCAAATGCAAAAGACTAACCAAGAGAGTGGACATGATATGAGACAGACATGAAGCTTTGGCCTAATGACAACTGCCTAAGTTAATGTGTACCACATGCAGTGGAGATGGAGGAGGATGAAATGGTACTTAAAATGGCCATTGTTCTAATTCAGATGCAATCTGGAGATAATGACACTGACTTCAATAGCAGACAGTCGATTCATGGATAGAATAGCTTCTATTTTTTCTTCCTTTTTCCCTGGAGCCATTATCGTGAGCTGAAGAGGGATTCATAATTTTGACATGGAGGTTACGTCCTTGGTTTTGTGAGTGTTTATGATTTTAATCTTTAAAGACAGGTCTAGATGATCAATATGTCTAATTAATGCATGATCATAATGTAAAAGACAGTTGGCTGAAAATAAGTGGGGGGAGACAATTTGTGTTCTATTATGGTCTGTTATAACACGATACTGTGAGTGAAATGTAATCATTATTGATATGAAATGTGTGTGTGTGTGTGTTTGAGGTGTAGCCTATTATCTGTGCTCCCTCCAACAAACGCTAATTAGCGATGATTTACACCTGTGCTCTTTGCCCCTGGTCAGTCTCCTCTGTCCCTTCCTCCTCACCTTGTAACACAACACTGCCATACTGACCACCCTCTAAATGATCCACCACTCCAAAAAGGCTTTAGGGTCTGTAATGACTGGCCTTCAGATTATAAATGAAGAGTTTATTTCCAAAATGCTACATCCATCCATTTTTTTTACATTTAATTTTTTTCATCAGAAATTATTGCTTATTCATGGGTGTGTAAAATATGACTGTTCTCTGATATTTGATTCATAGATTTCAGATGTGCATAACACTATATATCCATTGTTTAGCTGGAATGGAATGTTGGTATCCTGTATACTGTGATGTGTGGTTGTCTCACCTAGCTATCTTAAAATGAATGCACTGTCGCTCTAGATAAGAGCATCTGCTAAAAGTCTAAAATGGCAAAAATAAATGTTTGACATACAGATATCATTTTACTGTACTGAATTATATAATATTTTCATCATATATATGTCACAAATGTATCACCAATTCCTTGAATAATTTCTTTAAAAGCTAATTTACTAACATTTCTGTAAATGTTTAAATGTTGTTTTAGAATTATACTCAAATCTATTCCATCCCAATCTATGAAATTCCAGACATTCAGGAGAATATGAAGGAAAAGTGAATGTGAACAACAGGATCTGGTGATTGTCCTGGAGATGGAGGAGGAGACCCCCATGCTGCCTCTCCAAGCCCTGTCCTCTATGGATGAACACCCTGTCAGAGGGCTGTGGCTATCAAAGAAAATCATTAAACCAAATAGAAACACTCATAACGGTGTGCAGAACATAATGTGAGCGTCCAGTACACTGGTGTCTATTTGTGTGCGTGTCTATGCTGCATCACTCCAGCCTTTAGCGGGAAGAGAGATGATAACATTTTGCCAGGAAGCCTCTCAGCCTTATGCCAATCGGATTAGTCATCAAGTCATTTGCAAACAGTGAGATGAAGGATCTTAAAAACCCTCCTTTACACTCTTAGCAGGACAATCAGTCCCCCCCTCCCTCACTTCCCCCCTCCCTCCCGGGTAAGAAGACCAAGAGATAGAGAGAAGTAAATTACATAAAACAGACATATGCCATTCTTATCCCACTCAAATAGTGGATTACCTCTTTGATTAATCACACACAATTTAATCTGACGACTGAAATTATAGTTCCTCTTTCAGCGGGGAAATAAGCTTATTTGATAAGAGGCAACGGAATGATTATTTTTTCTTCTCTCCCTCGGCTATTCTTCATTGCTAGCGGATTGTAACTCAATTATCTTTCTGTCAAACGATTATCCCCAGGCTTAATTTAATCTTCATTACTCCCAAGTCATATTTCAATTAAACATGCTATCATAGTGTTAACACATACTTAAACCTGTTATTCCTTCCGTTAATTTCCCACTCAAWGGTGCTGAGGMGGTAACAGATGTCATAATTATGCACTTATTAAACATATTTCACACAGTGGAGTGCCGGGCGGTGGCCCTAGAACATTCATCTAATGACAACATGCTTTAGTTGTGATCTATAATACACCGCCTGCTTAGCAACCTGCTTGGACCCCTAGCTGCTTAACTGTGACACACAGATATCAGCGGTCAAGTTAAGGAAGGTAATGCATTAGTAAATTACTCAGCACACTCATTTCACCTCATGGAGAGGCAAGGTCGAAGCCCCTCTAGATCAATGTCTCTACATAGAGAGGGATACCAACACAGAGCCAGGTGGTTCCCCCAGGGGGTTAGAGAGGGGTACAACACCCACTTGGCACTGACAGGAGGGGTAATGTGCCAGTCACTCTGCCAGTGTGAATGCTACCAGTTAGCTACAGACAGTGTGATTGCAGTCTGAGTATTCACTGTTAGAACATGGACCCCCCTCTGGAACAGTATTAGGATAGATCCCTGCTTCACAGGACAGGGGAAAAGGAACATGTCAGTCATAGATAATAAGACATCTCAAGATAATAAGAGATCTGCTGGTGTTGTTCTCAAGTCTGTTATTCAAAGATTGCTTATTGACAGCATCTGCTATTAAACCCTGGATCTTCATTCAGATTAACTATTTACATCTATTATTTTCCCCAGGATAAGAAACTGTAATCTTTCCGTAATCTTAGTAGATTGAAAAAAACATGTTAAGCATTAAGTTAAAAGACTGAGCATGTAAACATATTGCTTTTGACAACAACAAAATCTTCATCTTTTGAAGGATATCGACTGGCATCAAACTCCAACCCTACGTATCTTTTGCTACAATCCATAAAACACACACAGCTAGGGATCCTCCTCTGCATCTCACCCAGCATGATGACCCACCAGCACTGTTGCCAGTTTATTGAGCCTCTGACTAAGAAGAGACAATAGATTACCAATACCTCTGTCTGAGACACAAACAAACAACAAACAAACACAAATAAATAAATAAGCAGCAACGGTGCTCAAAAAGCAGAATGCTTTACAAATTAAGAAAATGTCTGTGAAGCCCACAGATAGGAAATGTGTGGGACAGGAAGGAAATGTGCTGCACAGACCTCAGCGCCAACAGACCTGCCAACCAACCAGCCAACAGACCCACACACAGCGGAACAGCTCCAAGYCAAGCCTCTCAGACATTATAAGTGGAAAAACATGAAATGTATAATCGCTAAAATATTATACAAATTACAGTAACAAATTAAATTGCAATATTAAAGGTTAATATATTATCAGATGGATATGTGGATAATGCATCACTAGAGTACAGTATAAGTTGAGCTATAAAAGTGGAAGAATTCACAAGGCATCACAGTCACAGTTCCAGGTTTTCTCTTGGCCCTCACACACTCTGCCMGACACTCTAACAACAGTATTAACCAGGTTATGGATGCTGTGCGCCGTTTAACCAAATCTGGGAAGTATTTGAAGTTGAGATTTGTAATCTTTACAATCTCTAAGGGAAATCCTGCGACTCATTTTTACAATCAACAGTAATATGAATCCTGTGTGAGAGAGGCCCGGGGGCATTGGCTGCTCTGGAGGAGATTGTATACAGGCTGAGAGTTAAAGGAGTAGGACAGGGGAGTGGGACAGGATGACTCCACACACTCTCTCTCTCCCACACACACACACACACACAACACACACACACACACACACAACACACACACACACCACACACACACCACACACACAACCCACACCACACACACACACACACACACCACACACACACAACACACACAACACACACACACACACACACACACACACAAATAGAAGACCATGCTTTTGGGAAAGACCTGAGCAAAACAGACCAGGCCCAATAGCATACTGATGAGATCCATGATAATTTAGATGAAAATAGAGACAGCGGAGAGAGAGAGAGAGAGAGAGAGAAGAGAGAGAGAGAGAGAGAGAGAGAGAGAGAGAGAGAGAGAGAGAGAGAAGAGAGAGGAGAGAGAGAGAGAGAGAGAGAGAGAAGAGAGAGAGAGTGTTATGAGAAAAGAGAGAGGGGAGGGAGAGGAGAGAGAGAAAGAGACAGAAGCAGAGAGAGTGAGAGATTCTCAACCAATCCGTCTCATTTCAGTGCATTGATTATGTGTTTTACGTTGAAGCAGTAAGATGGACATATGAAACCTGACTCTGGGAGGACCTATAGCAGGGCTACTGGTCAGAGAGGCGGAGGGAGGGAGGGCAGGAGGCAGCCCCTGATTAGGGGTCGGTGTGGTGAACGTGGGGAAGAGGGGGAGGGAGAGGCAATCAGGGGTTATTGTCAATGACAGGGCTGCACCTTGATGGGCCAGGCGTTGCTTTGTTTGTCACCTCACCAACCTCAATCCATCAATCATCTCCTCTAGACCCACACGACCAATCAATCAGCTGCATGCTGCACCCAGTGGAGGGACGTCTGTCACAGCGTCACGGCAAKGGCCTGGTTCAGGTTTCACCAGCCAATCACAAGTGTCACAGCAACTATCACATCTCATATCAAAATAATGTAAATATTTGACTGGAAACTCCTATTTGCTTTCAAGAAATGCATTTTTTTGGCTTATTGTTTATTTTGGTAATTTTCAGAAGTATTATGAAGTAATTGATAGTAGTAAAATAGCAGTAGTTGAACTAGAGGTAGTAATATTAATAGTGGTAATATTTTATATAAAAGTCTTCAACTGAAGTCTAGTTTTAAAAGGCTACATCAAACACTGTCTTTCTTACCTCTTCTGTTGCATCTTACATTACATATTTGGTCCGTATTTGCTTGTTAACTCTTAACATATGTACCTAGCTCCCAGGAATTATTCGCACACGTCTGGAAATTCTTAGGAAATGGCAATAAGTCACGGAAATGTGTAAATAACTCTGGCAATTTTCACTTCAATGTCATCAGTGAGGTACACTCTCCCAGAAGAAAGCATCTCATTTTCACCACCTACTGTAACTGTACATTTTATTTGTAGCATGTAGCAGCTAGAAAAGTTACACGTTTAATGAACAACAACTCCTGGAGGTATTTTTTGATTCCCAGACTCAGAGCCTTTTTTCTGGCGAACAAGTTGTTATACATTTATTTACATGGGGAATTTGTGCCAGTCAGCAACTGGAACGCTTCTAATTTGGACTGCATGTATAATTATCAAAAGCAAGGCGTGCAGAAAAAAAAGAAGTATTAAGAAAAAAAAGAAGAAATTATAATAATAAGTATGACCATTTTATGCCTCATTTCATAAAAAAGTACAACACATTGAAAAAATGTAACCCAAAATGATCTTTATATTTAATTCTGAATTGTTTTCATACGCCTGCTTGTATAATTGTAGGTCTATTGAAGGTGAGTTACATTAGAAGAGGCTCGTCTCTCCCTCAGAGCCTCAACTGTTGCTGCTGGTTCTTTTTTCAGAACATTAGGTTGCAGCCTTAGGGATGCTTTGACCAGCGGATCAATGGATCTGCTTCTCTTGTCACCATTAATTTGGACTGAGCGAGGGGTACAGGCTCCAGCCCCAGCCCTCGTCTGCCGCTGGCCTGCCTGGCCGGCCCTGCCTTCACCTGGGCTCCTTCTCTGGTGAGCTCCCTGACAGCTGGCTGCCACCAGCCACAGACACCAGCAGACAGGCGACAAGTCCTTGGGCTCACACAACACACACATGCACAGACGCACTCTAGAGTAGCGTCGTGGTGCAGTTGAACACTGACGCCAAACACTCTCTCTCCTCTGTCAATACTCCCACTGTCTGTCTCCCCTCCTCTGTCTCTCCCTCCCTCCTCTCTCTCTGTCTATCCATCTCTGTCTCCCCTTTGTTCTCAGTCTCTCTCCCTCCCTCTCTCTACTCCTTCCCCTCTCTCTCCGTCTCTCTCTCCTTCTCTCTACTCCTTCCCCTCCCTCTCAGTCTCTCTTCTATTCTCTCTACCTTCCCCTCCTCTGTCTTTCTCCTCCCTCTCTCTACTCCCCCTCCCTCTCCTCTCTCTCTCCTTCCTCCTCTCAGTCTCTCCCTTCCCTTCTTTACTCCTTCCCCTCCCTCTCCGTCTTCTCTCTCCTTCTCTCTACTCCTTCCCCTCCCCCACCGTCTCTCTCTCTCATCCTTCTCTCTACTCCTTCCCCTCCCCCGTCTCTTCTCTCTCTCTTCTCTCTACTCTTCCCTCCCTCTCCATCTGTCTCTCTCCTTCTCTCTACTCCTTCCCCTCCCTCTCCATCTGTCTCTCTCCTTCTCTCTACTCCTTCCCTCCCTCTCCATCTGTCTCTCTCCTTCTCTATACTCCTTCCCCTCCACACCGTCTCCTCTCTCCTTCTCTCTACTCCTTCCCTTCCTCTCTGTCTGTCATCCATCTGTCATCCTTGATCTTGGTCACCACGCTCGCTGTCTGGGTCTATCACTATGTCCCACTACTCTTCTCTCTGTCAGTGGAGTCAGAGAGCTAGTATCAGACAGTTGGAGGGGACCAGTCCTCTACTCTTTTTCTCTAGTCAGTGTGAGTCAGAGAGCAGTAGTTCAGACAGTTGGAGGGGGACCAGTCCCTCTACTCTTCTCTCTAGTCAGTGTAGTCAGAGAGCAGTAGTTCAGACAGTTGGAGGGGACCAGTCCCTTACTCTTCTCTCTAGTCAGTGAGTCAGAGAGCAGTAGTTCAGACAGTTGGAGGGGGACCAGTCCCTCTACTCTTTTCTCTAGTCAGTGAGTCAGAGAGCAGTAGTTCAGACAGTTGGAGGGGGACCAGTCCCTCTACTCTTCTCTCTAGTCAGTGTAGTCAGAGAGCAGTAGTTCAGACAGTTGGAGGGGGACCAGTCCCTCTACTCTTCTCTCTAGTCAGTGTAGTCAGAGAGCAGTAGTTCAGACAGTTGGAGGGGGACCAGTCCCTCTACTCTTCTCTCTAGTCAGTGTAGTCAGAGAGCAGTAGTTCAGACAGTTGGAGGGGGACCAGTCCCTCTACTCTTCTCTCTAGTCAGTGTAGTCAGAGAGCGTATTCAGACAGTTGGAGGGGGACCAGTCCCTCTATCTTCTCTCTAGTCAGTGTTGTCAGAGAGCAGTAGTTCAGACAGTTGGAGGGGACCAGTCCCTCTACTCTTCTCTCTAGTCCTCTACTGCTTTCTCTCTAGTCAGTGTAGTCAGAGAGCTGTATTCAGACAGTTGGAGGGGGACCATCTTCCTCTAGCCCTCTACTCTTCTCTCTAGTCAGTGTAGTCAGAGAGAGTAGTTCAGACAGTTGGAGGGGGACCAGTCCCTCTACTCTTCTCTCTAGTCAGTGTAGTCAGAGAGCAGTAGTTCAGACAGTTGGAGGGGGACCAGCTCTGGGCCAGTCTCTCCTGCTACACCTACTGCTGCTGCAGTCTGGAGTAATTCTGTTTGAAACTACTGACACTTGCACGCGATCCACACAAACACATACACATTTGCATGTCATACACAAACTCAAAACATTTCGAACAATTTTGTTAACATGAGATTCATGATCAGTCATTAAATTACTATTTTGTTTTCATGAAAAATACAAAACTCAGAATATAATCTTAATTCTGATGTCAGATATGAAACTGAGTAAACCCAAAGATATAATTTTACAGCTACATTAAAAATATTTACTATTCAGGAACAAGAGCTCCTAAATATTCTCTTGAGTTATTGTCCCCACGTGTTACAGAACATATTGCACTGTATGTAAAAAAAATGAACAAACGTGGTCTTTGTGTCAGCCATAGGAGGAGACGGTTTTGTTTTATCGTCTGTACTTTATTACAGTTTGCCATCTGCACAGAGGTGCGTTAATAGCTAGCTGTGACTATTTACACATATGAAAAAGCCCATCCATCTGCTGCATTGTTGTCGTCGGTCCCACGTGGATCCATCCCACCTTTTATACCAAACAACTGCTGTTTATRTCACAGGGTGACAGAGAGAGCGAGAAACTAGGTGACACCTGCACCTTACATCCTGGTTAGTGTTGTATTGTACCGTACATATGCACCTTATGCACCTCACCTCAACATATTGTCTCATCCTCAACACAGCAGTAGGTTCAACTATACAGTGCATTTGATATACACCCAATGGGAGATTGAGGTTTTCCACTTTGTTTAATACTATGTCAGATTGTGTATTTGAATGTGTGAAAAGAAAGCTAGGGTTTATTTTGTAATGGATCAAAAAGAGATATATGGCATAGACCTTGGACTGAGAACAAAAACTACATTTACTCAAACTCTGCAAGCAACTTATCATTTAAACATTGGTGGATGACTATACATTCCTCCACACCATGGTCTAAGTGCATTACCATACAGATACAGTACAGTCAGAGAGTATTTAGAGAGTCGGGCCAATGCAGTTTCTGCATTATGATGCATTTACATGACACCTCAACATTCTATAGCAGCCATGTTCCCTCCCCATTAACATTACATGGGGAATATTTCAACAATGCTTTGTAATTCAATGTCTAGAATTAGAACAATATACAACATTGTAAAAGTTGGTCCAACTCTCTAAATATATGGCTCTGAGTACAGTACACTGCCCATAGTGTGGCAGAAGGAAGCATTATCCTCTGAGGGAGAATAAAATGCTTTAACTCCAACAATAATAGGATGAAATGTGGTTATGCATAGCTGTTATTCTCTACATAAAACTATTGCTGCTCAGGCGTATTCATATCTATAAATTACTGGAGTATACAAGTACATATCGATGAATTACCAATAAATGTAAAACAAGGCGCTTCATATCAGAGGTGAAACTACAGTAAATGTTGATTACAGACATGGGATAATACATCAGACAGCAGTGTACTATAAGCGCTGTGTTTGACTGCTGTAAGTGARGTCTAAATCAACCAGAGAGAGAATGTATGGGTCAGTCAACCATAGTAATAACCCTGCCAGACAGCAACAACAGCATTAACAACAACACAAACAACAAACAGGAAGACTTAACCACGSTGTCAGCCTGGTAAACAGTAAACAACCAGGCCAGAGACACATCATAGCTGCATGTTCTACTCTGAGCTCTGCCGTGATTGGTCCAGGTCTAGCTCCAGACCAGGAAGGAATGCCCTGGTGTAATCGAGGGCAGGTGGAAGGCAGCATGCCAAATCCCCAGCCCAGGTACTGTAACTGTACAGCCATGTTGTGTCTGAGGTGAAGGAACAT
>NW_019943546.1:84678-99516 GCF_002910315.2 Salvelinus sp. IW2-2015
CCTGATGTATGATTGACCTTAAAGCAGCAGGACACTAGACTAGCTACAGGACATGACAGTTAGAGCTAGTCTCAGTCAGTCTGGGCCATATGGCCAGGACATTAGCCCTTTACCCTCTACAGGGATAATCTCTCCGCTCTGGCAATGCTTTTTCTTCACAGATTTCTTCTGGCAATAAYTRCAWGACAGCATTACCRTATTGAGACAGATTTAGAAGGRGCCTTCGTCACAGGGATGCATGGGGGAGGRGYTTTGCTGCAGGAAGTAAGGAAACATAATCTACTGTAATCTAGGAAAGTCGTGCCAGACAAGGGAGGGAGGGCCCTGATGGTCTGATGGTATGAAAACCTTATGGTATTTTATTTGATTCACACATGCAAACACATGTCTGGCCTAAATACATGCTTAATGCTGCTGTAATACTAATATTATTATTGACATAATCAGATTAAGAAATTAACATTGATACCAGGCATATGGAGTTTTAATTCAAATATGTGACTGTCTCTGTCCTATAAACTGTATGCATGTGCAGTAGTAATGTAGATCATGTACACTAATAACATAATTGTCAAGACAAGATTCTTGACCACTTGAAGCAAGGTTATTCGTTAGAATGTTGTCTGTGAAGGTGTCTGGAAAAGCAGAATCTCACCTGGGATACTCAGTGGGTCCATTGTCTGCCTACTGTATATCTTTTAACAAGACCAAGAAACCCCAAACAAAGCCTGGGAGAGTGTGTACAATCTCAGCCAGTGTGAACAGACTAGACTGAGTAATGACTAGTTTAGAGAGCATAGACGTCTTGTCCTGGCTGCTCCTTGAAATAATCCAATCTGCCTGAGCCTCCCATGACAGTTTCTTAGGGCAGGGCCACACAAACCAAACTGTGCCCTAACACAAAGCCAACTGACTGCTCTGCTCTCCAAGCTCCTTCAACCTCCTTGATTTGCAACCGACCCCCAACACACACACTAAACTAAACCCTCTTCTCCAACAGCAGTGATAGTGGTGAAACCAACCCCACACCTCTCCTCTCCTCTGCTTGGCAGGGCCCGGCTTGGTCACGTAATGAACAAATTCACTGCGCATTACTCTGGACTTGATCTCTGGCAAAATAGTGCTGGAACAAACAATTTGGTTTGTCAACACCTTTCTCTGGACTCCTCCATCAATGTCAGGGGTCCAAATCTAAACAGCAAAGTGCATTTGACTGCAGGACCCCAGGCTGATTAGACATCCCAGCTCAGCAGATTGTCTCAGACAGGACAGGCAGCTCTGATTGCTAACCCGGCCTGAAAATAGTCTGCGCTGCCCCGRGATTAGCATGAATATTTTGATATAAATCGATAAGCAATCTCCACTCCATAAGAAATGCCAGCAGCCTTCATTTGGCTGATCAAAGGTACATCAGCAGGCGGGCGACAGCTGGCTATTGTTTTCAGGCAGGGGCTGTGGGAGGGTGTGTGAGGGGGGATTCCATAGGAGGGATGGAGATAGATCCATGGCTCCACGGCTCTGGTTCTCTCCACTCCACCTAATCGTGGAAACAATCACTGCTTCACAGGATCCCATCTCCCAGGGATGGACTGACTCAAATGAGGGTGGCAGAGGGCCGAACCACAGGGAGAACGAGTTAATTTGTTAACCATTACTGCTGTGGCCTGACTGGCCTTGTTGCTGGCTGCTGCGGYGGCCGCCACTGACCTGGAAGTAAAGGGCCAGGTCAGTGTATCTAGCCTATCTGGTTATACCTTCTTTGGACTTAAACAGATTTGATTGGATTTGACACGGCTTTACCAGTGGGTCTGATCTGATCACATTCTGAATGGTAATAAGCCAAGGAGTCACAAAACCGTTATAAATCCTTCTAATTTTCAATGTCAGAGGCTCAAAGATATAATTTTTGTTGTGCACATACTCTGACTACTAAATGTTTCATCCTCGAGAGCAAAGACTTGGGAAGTCTGGGAAAAGAAGAAAAGCAGACACTGTAGTTCTGATACAATACATGAAATCATTCAGACAAGCTGTCTTCATCAGGGTTTCACAATATCTAGCAAACAGCATATTACTATTTCATATTTGACACCTTCATTTTCACCTTTATAGTTCATTCATCTAACTGCAGGAGGGTGGACTGACCACTCCCCTCCCTGCACACCCCTACCTACCACCATCATTTCCCAGTCCCTATAAAAGAGTGCAGGTGTCATCCAAACGCTGAGCAGTTAACTAGCACGGAGTGAAGTGAGACCACACCATACACCACTGAACTAAACTAACTGTCTAACTGACTGACTGGGGGGGCTGCTACTATTAACGTTGGCCACATGGGACCAACGTTAACACACAGGGCTGTGGGAACCGGTGGAGGGAATAGTGGAGCAATTGTAAATTGCAGGTTTAATTCATTAGCAAGTGTCACTTTATTTCAGGGCAGGCCGAGCAGGGCGATTAAAAAGTGGTAATCAGGATTAATTAGGAGAATATATATTTGAGGATTAGCAGGCCTAACCCTTACATGGCCCTGGCTGCCTGCAGCTAACGCCCTCCCTCCCTACCTCCTTCTCTCTTCCTCTCTCCTTCCATACATCCTTCTCTCGTCACATGTGCGACAGCTCTCCCACCCATATCTCCCTCTCTCTCTGACCCCCCCTCCCTCTTTTCCTGCTACAACTCGGCTCCTGAACTAGGCTTTTGGCAATAGGCAATAGCCCTAGACATGCCTCTGGGCTCTCGCCCTAAACTGACCCGACTGGAAGACATTGGGACTGCATACACAGAATGGGCTCTGGTCCTAAACTGACACGACTGGGACACATTGGGACTGCCTACACAGAATGGGCTCTGGCCCTAAACTGACACGACTGGGACACATTGGGACTGCCTACACAGAATGGGCTCTGGTCCTAAACTGACAAGACTGGGACACATTGGACTGCCTACACAGAATGGGCTCTGGCCTAACTGACACGACTGGGACACATTGGGACTGCCTACACAGAATGGGCTCTGGTCCTAAACTGACACGACTGGACACATTGGGACTGCCTACACAGAATGGGCTCTGGCCCTAAACTGACACGACTGGGACACATTGGGACTGCCTACACAGAATGGGCTCTGGTCCTAAACTGACACGACTGGGACACATTGGGACTGCCTACACAGAATGGGCTCTGGTCCTAAACTGACCGACTGGAAGACATTGGGACTGCCTACACAGAATGGGCTCTGGCCTAAACTGACACGACTGGGACACATTGGACTGCCTACACAGAATGGGCTCTGGCCTAAACTGACACGACTGGGACACATTGGGACTGCCTACACAGAAGGGCTCTGTCCTAAACTGACACGACTGGGACACATTGGGACTGCCTACACAGAATGGGCTCTGGTCCTAAACTGACAAGACTGGGACACATTGGGACTGCCTACACAGAATGGGCTCTGGTCCTAAACGACACGACTGGGACACATTGGGACTGCCTACACAGAATGGGCTCTGGTCCTAAACTGACACGACTGGGACAATTGGGACTGCCTACACAGAATGGGCTCTGCCTAAACTGACACGACTGGGACACATTGGACTGCCTACACAGAATGGGCTCTGGTCCTAAACTGACACGACTGGACACATTGGGACTGCCTACACAAGAATGGGCTCTGGTCCTAAACTGACAGACTGGGACACATTGGGACTGCCTACACAGAATGGGCTCTGGTCCTAAACTGACACGACTGGGACACATTGGACTGCCTACACAGAATGGGCTCTGGTCCTAAACTGACACGACTGGACACATTGGACTGCCTACACAGAATGGGCTCTGGCCTAAACTGACACGACTGGGCACATTGGACTGCCTACACAGAATGGGCTCTGGTCCTAAACTGACAACGACTGGGACACATTGGACTGCCTACACAGAATGGGCTCTGGTCCTAAACTGACATGACTGGGACACATTGGGACTGCCTACACAGAATGGGCTCTGGTCCTAAACTGACACACTGGGACACATTGGGACTGCCTACACAGAATGGGCTCTGGTCCTAAACTGACACGACTGGGACATTGGGACTGCCTACACAGAATGGGCTCTGGTCCTAAACTGACACGACTGGGAAGCATTGGGACTGCCTACACAGAATGGGCTCTGGTCCTAAACTGACACGACTGGGACACATTGGGACTGCCTACACAGAATGGGCTCTGGTCGTAAACTGACATGACTGGAAGACATTGGGACTGCCTACACAGAATAGAGCCAAGCTGACAATGCTGCTTAGTAGATGAACAGTTATACACAGACTTGAGGGAGACATAAGAGACACATGAGWATGTGGTTTAAGTTTTGGAGACATTACAAATTAGGTTACGATGATCTATTTACAGTGGTGGAGAGGGGGTCTTCATAAATGAGGAATTCCATGTGCAGCACTTGTGTTTATAAGCAGAGAGTAATTGTTTTGCCCAATCCTATGTCATCACAAATTTCAGTCAGGCCTTCTATTGTCTCTGATTTATTACAGAAATCTTCCAAACTGCCGGTTATCACTGTGTTTATATTATTACTTCAACATGTTTCAGTTAACATAACCTTGAAACACTCCAGTTCAAGTGCAGGGATGGGGTTGTTTTGCTTGCAGTGCAGAGCACAGCATTGAAGTTAGCAGATGACGCATCGCCTCGTTCACTGGCAAAGACTCAGACCAAATCTTTCATCCTGCCCGTCTCTCCAGTGAGGTCGGGATGGCCTCTTAATGTTGGAGCTCAAATATAAATTCAACAACTGGGCTTTATTTTCATTTTTCTTCAATGAGAAAATAATACAGCACTGGCAGCCTTCAATGTTTTTGGAAAATCTATAAACAAAAGATAAGATTATATAATTTTTGTGGGCAGAATTTATCTGCTGACTTTCAGGTGGCCTCCTCTCAAAGCACAAAAGGTGAAATATAGACAAGACCACGGCATAAAATAGCCTTATGATGGTATACTTAAGATTGACAGCAGACACCCTACTGTAGAAGTTTTGAGATGTAACAGCATTTCTACCAGTTATGAGTAAAAAGACGATGCGTAGCACGTTAGATTTACCACAGCTAAGAAAATATTTCTGTTTTATAAATGGTTTATGAGAAACTTCTTACAACACACCAAGCAAAGACTATGCAGCACTCTGCTGARTGGTTGAATAAAATGTGACTCAATAGTGTTTTCATGTGCATTTTACATTACCCGGTTGGTCCATTAGGCAGATATTAGGTGGTCCGTTTTTGTCAGGGAAATTACAAACAAGAAAATGTAGGTAATAATGAGAACGGGCAATATTTTTACCCAAATGGCCAAGGTATAAAGAGAAAAGAGAGGAATATCCAGAGACCAGGAAGTATCCAGTAGACGCATACAGCAGGGATACATTATAACCTGTTAAAATACTTCCTCCTCTCATCAGGTACTTACAAACACAGTTCACTCCGTCGCCGCTATCTAACGATTTCTGTGGATCTGAAAACAGGTTTGGGTGAAGCTGAGGACTTAAATAATAGCAGGAGTGGTATTGAACCTCTTCGGAGAAGATCAAATGCGGCTTTCATTAGTTTAGTATAGCGCCAGGGCTCATTGATGACTTGTCAGACAGTCTTTCCTTCAATACGCAGCGAGAGGCTCTAAAAATCCTCCTTTTACTGAGCCCTCTCGGCTGTAAATTCAACACAGTTCGATACTCCCTYTCCCCTCCCTCTCCCTCTCCAATAGCTCCATTATTTCTTCCCATGGATTAACCCCATGCTGCTGATCAAAAGGAGAGCTTCTCTGWATGTCTGGTCAGGCCGAGTCCACTAGCTCCATTAGACACTCATAATGAACACTTCAACGTTATTATTATGGAAAAATCTATTGTTTGTCCACAGGTACCATATTTAGTGGGAGAGCATGGTATTCTGGAGGATTAAGGAAATGCTTTAGGGGTTTTCACTRCTCTTCTGCGAGARRGAAGAAGAGAGGGAGGGAAGGAGGAAGGGAAGGAGGGAGGAGGGGTGAGATTGCACTACAAAAATCAAGGGCCTTGTGCACCTTTTGTGGATAGAGACTGTTACCAATTAAGACAGCATGAGGAGCACAATATCACATTGTCACGCAATAAACAGACCTCTACTGCTTCCCACAGMAATACAAATTGYATCAYTYCTTAAAGGGSTAATCAGTATCATTGYCCCAGTGCTCTACACTGGCCTGTGCCACAGAATAAAAACAAGTGGATTTGTATCGAGGACTAGCAAGATAACAATCATATTTATTTATATGCACTTTATTGAAAAAGATGACCTGTTCGTGACTACAATCCTTACTAATTCATGCTGCATTAACTTGTCTTTGTACTTGAAGTGTACTTACAGTAAATATGATACATACTCCTTGCCTAAAAGCCTTTACATAAAACTGTCATCAAAGAACATATTAACCCATCTTTGTTTACACGAGACGAGTCACAGAGAAAAAGACAATTTGGCCGCAGCGGTCGTAAAGCACCCGGCTAGATGGTCTCCGTTGCATGCATACACACTGACACTGGGCAGACAGAACGCAGGCCCGGGGCTAAATCACTGGGGACAGGAGCATTTAAGAAGGAGTGTCACATTTCTATGTAATAAATAGCAGAGATTGATTTGACCTCCCAGCCAGGTCTTATACCAGCCAGTTTACTTATACACAAGTTAAGAAAAATGGAAGCTGCCTCTCTCTCTGGGGATCCATTGCAGGGAAATCAGATAGCCCCCATAGTGGTTTTAAAGGGATACGGCGGTACACCAGCAGTGTCAATATGGCCCTACTCTGCTCTCAGCCCAGCCCAGCCCACACTCCTTCCGCACCACAGTCAGAGGAACGGCGGGGGGAATCAGAAAGAGAAGAGCCCAGCCACAAACATTTCCAGCTGTTACTATCTCAGGGTTGGATTCAGAGATGGGTCTGAGAGGGGAGGAGGGAAGGTTAGAGGGTTCTGTTACTTATGGGCAAACAGATCTGTTTCTGCGTTATTCAACAACAGACACTCGCTCGCCTTAAATTCCAAATGTTGCATTTTTTTGCCACTAGCTTTAACATTTGAAAACGTAACAATCTCTTTCATCTTTGTGAAAAGTAAAACTAAATCACTATACAAAGAAAACAAATCATAAATATTTTTGCATTGGTTAGGCTAAATATCAATAACCCTAATCATTTATACCATGGATAGACAACTAGCCATAAGTATAGGACGATAGTATAGTATAATAAGAGAACAGGAAACTAGCAGGTGTACAAAAGACTGAGAATCTGAGTGGCTCGCTATACGGCACAGAGCCCTTGCCTCTCCTACAGCACAGCCCTGCAACCTGAAACAGGAGGTGGTGTTTCTGTGAGCATTAACAGTGACAGAGGGAGAGGAAATTGCCTGAGACACAGGGCAAAAATGTATATAAAAGTCTGGCTTCCAGCTGCAAAACAGGGCTTAGAAACCCCTAGCCTGACATCTCAAACTAAATTCATCAGCTGCTCTGTTGTTCGCTACATACTTTAGTCTGAGACTGCCATTATTGAAGTCGTTTGTGGTGACGAGGCCACACAAGGGTCATTGTACAAAACAAAGTAATCAGTGATTGGATTGTCTCTAACCAATCAGAGTATCAAAGCCAATGACACATTTTCAAACCGCTGATTTACCCACGTGTGTTCTAGCTCTGCCTCAATCCATCGGTTTCTGGACCAATCAGACGTCCCCGTACGCGTTCGCATTCGGTGAAGGGTCGGGGAGGTACTCAGATCCAGACTCATTAAACTAACATCCATGGGCGTGGCGCAGTGTTTGGCCAGAGCAAGTAGTGTGGGTAACCATGCAAAGAAACTCCAATGGGCCGGCATACTGTCTAATACATAAAATGGCTCACTTCCAAACTGCATATCCTTTCCTAACCTGCTTCAGTCCCTGTCATACCATGAAGCAGGGTGACAATGACAAGGTTGGGTATCTAAGGTATAGAAGAGGCATCTCTCCATGAGAGAGGAAATGATACTCCTTCACACTAAACCCTGGGAATAAACAGAAGCTGGTCTCAGTGGACAACATGTGGTGCCCATAAACACACTTCCTATTTACTGTAATTCTGTTTTCAAGCCACATGAATGATCATTGACGCAAGACGCCATGACAGTGCCTTCAAATATGTCACTATACCAAACAACACAATAAAAATATGTAATTACACCAAATAGGAGCTACTCTTTGAAGATGATTCCATCTTTCATGATGAAATGGTTCATAAGAATATTGTGAAGCTGTCGTGGCTGAGGCCTGAGCAGGCAGAACAGAAGTAAGCTGCAGTATGTGGAGAGGAAGTGCAGTTTAAGCATGAGGTTATTTTGGAGGACCACGATGGGGCCCGGTAATTCTTTATCAATAAACACATAATCAATTCAAGAAGGGGAGATGGAACCTTTTTAACCCCCCCATTTAGGGAAATTAGTAGTGTAGAGCAGCACTGTAATTTATACTCCTTCAGGTTGTCAAGGTAGCACCTTCTGGACATAGAGTAGGTTGGCGGGGTCAGTGAAACACAAGCATTGGGTCAACAGAACTAGATACTGTCATTCTGTATGTGGATCTGTCCTCTGTGGGTCAATCTACATGCCATCTCTGTAATTCAATGATGACTACACCTCATAATAATACATGTATTTTGACCCCTCTGGGACATTCTAGTTCCTTCCGCTCACTGTTACTGAACAAAACATTTATTTTTGAAAATAGTATACATAGTGATTGTACTGGAGAAAAAACTGTGAATGCAGTGAAAAGTGGGGATGAAAAGTGACTATCTAGCCTGGTTCATCTCTCCTCAGTCAGATAGTCGTAGTGCAGAGTGGAGAGAAACAGGCCCGGTGATGAACGATGGCAGCAGAGTCAATGAAAAATCAGCTGGGAAGCACAAAGCTCTTAATGCTTCAGCCATATTGGTTGCTGACTGGAGCAAATAACATCAGCATAGCACTTATAGAGACCAATCATACATTTCAACCAACCAACAACACACACTCCCAGGCTACGGAGGAGCCGCAATAAATTCTTTRGYCTGATTAAACAGTAAATTCTGCATGCCTATCAGCCTCCCATTAAGCATGGGKGCTGCTTTCAAAAACAACATTWATCAACGTGGAGAYATGGYGCGAAATATCAGTCATCGATTGTAACTGCTTATGACAGTTTACACAGCTTCATATCTGCGGGGAACGAGCGCTGATCTATCAATTACGAGCAGACCTTGCAGCATGCTAATTGTGCATTTYCCCCTCTAATRCATTTCCAGTGTTATCACATAGGCTAATGAAACCAAACAGATCAATAAATATAAATTATACATGCAAAGATGTACTGCTGTGAACATAAAGCCTYTAATTAATTGCAYTTGATTAATTTATATACTTTAATTATCTCTCYGAGCTGCAGATGGCATAAATATCTGTACAATCTGCTTATTGCTATGTCAGTCATAAAACGGCAGACACAGTGAAACTATTAGCGCTGGGCTAGCTTTGTCACTGGAAAACACACAGTATGCTGAATAAGAAGACTTACCTCTGAATAATTTAAGGTGAGAAAATGCAGGCAGGGGAAAGACTTGATCACTATTTCTAATGTCTCTGTTGTTGTAATATGGTGAGTGGTCTGTCTGATGACCTTCCACGCACAAAGCAAAATTACCACTGCACTTACAATGCCCATTTTTTAGGACCTTTCTGTAAACATTTGGAGTAAAACATTCAAACATCACTCTGTCCGTACATTCCTGCAAACCATATACAGCTCTGTAGGGGCAGAGCAAAAATAAAATGAAAAAAATATGATATCGATATCTAATTTCTTGAACAATGCATTTACAAAGTAATTTTTGGTTGCAAGTACTTGTTTTTGCATCGTTAAATCTAATATATTTTAAGAACACAACTTGCTTTAGTTAAGTTGAACTCTACTAACCTCAGGCAACTCAATGTATTTTTATTGTACACCTCAGTACACTGCAAGGTAAGATATGAAGTTGAAATGGCCAGATAAGTACATCTCTGAAACAAAGGTGAGGTGAGGAAAGAGGTGAGGTGGGGAAAGAGGTGAGGTGGGGAAAGAGGTGAGGAAAGAGGTGAGGTGAGGAAAGAAGTGAGGTGAGGAAAGAGGTGAGGTGAGGAAAGAGGTGAGGTGGGGAAAGAGGAGGATACTGGGACTTCAGGGGTTTACATCTTGATGCGGCGGCTAATTAGGGTTTTAGTATAATTACCCCAACAGGGTGCTTGGCAGAATAATTACCACAAAGACATTATAGTGGAACATTATCGTGTCCAGGTACAGTAAATATGTCGAGAAACAAGGTGACGACTCTCTCTTCAGTCGGATCTTTACTAAATAAGGTGTTCTACACCCCACATGTGCCAAATCCAACTCTGTAAAATTACAGTGCCCGTTTTGTAACAATTGCAGCAATCACTGATAAAAAGCTACTTTCAAAGTTTCAGAATGTAGTAATTGCAGGTTGGATGAATGTTTGGAACTTGGAAAGGATAATGTGTTCTGTCCAGCTGTTTCGATGTGATGACACAGTACCCTAGGCATACAGTACTGTACACAACTAGGGAGTTCTGAACTCTGAACAATCAACATTTTATGTAAGTGACTCAAACTGAACCAATTCAGCTGCCTGCCGTTTCACTCTACTTTATGAAGTAAGTGAATACCTGGCATGGGGTTGTGTGTAGCAGCATTGTGTAGGCGACTCCAGACATATAGTTTAGACCGCATAAATGCCTCAGTGTCTATAAAAACACCTGAACTTTTTGGCGCGACTTCAAACATACCCTGTGCACTCTGTTTACCCTTAGAGACCCTTTCATGTTGCCAGATTCCTCAAAAAAATATATACTTCCAGCGGTCTGTTAACTGAATGTGTGGTGTCTGAATCTGGTATGGAGTTGTTAAATGCGTACTGCTTTCAGATTATCCGCTGGCTAGACGGATGGCGTCCATGTTTAGAATGGAACACCATCCAGACTGGGCATGGCTCAGAGGGTTTAGCAGTGTCCAGTCTGAGGTCTCAAAGGGGAGGGCAGGGCAGTTTATTGGGAAAYGGGAAAAGATACATGAAGATCAAGTAGARAAACAGGGGACAGACMACACAGGTRGTGAGATGGACTTTGACCTGAATGCCAAAGGATTGACATAGCCTACTGTACTGTATCTCTAAAAGCAGATGTTTAACATTGGTAGATAAACAGCCATCACTCCTGCCTCTGTTCAGCTCTTCATTTTACACTATAATCCACAAGAACAACTGGAACTGGGAATACATTGCAGCTTCTAGCCAATACCAGACGAATCATTCAAATACTGAGTCAAATTTCCTGATTCATGTTTCTTTTTTCTTCCTCTCCCTCCAGAGCCTGGTTTTTAATCATCCTGATATGATATAGTCACTTTTAAACAATAATGATCACGGGAGGAGCATCATTTGGGAGTATGTGATCAATCAGCCGCTCATTCAGCTTTAATTCATGTAGATGCACACCTAATACTCATTACAAAGATGCAATTTCCAGCCAGTCAGCCCAGATTAATGGGATGCMATCTCTCTCCAGTGYTTCCTCCACACAGTGGCATGCCTTCAGAACGATAGATGGCTTTCATACAGACAACACTCAGTCCAAAAGACTCATTTATTCTGAGGACAATGTTTTATGACACAAACTGCTTAGCTGACACTTATTAATCGGAGATAGTTTAAAAACGATGGGAGGACTATAGGAAAGTCAGAATGTAGTGGTCGTTTTCACATTTTAAACTCTATTAGACCGACTTAAAAATGCAATGAACTGCAGTAAAACTGTAATGATGTGACAATTAACCATTCTAACCTACACAAGTACCTTCAGATGCACTGTTACTGTATAGAAAACAACATCTACAGATAATCACAGTACATTTTGGGGACTACAGGCGTGACACAACTGGATCGCTGAGAAGCTCCTCATTCATACCCATCCTGCCACCAGTTGTATGGAGGAGACTGTTGCAGCATTCTCCTTATCTGACAGCTGAGGCACACATGTTGGGCTACATGTGTACTGCTACGTCTACATGTGTGTGTGTGTGTGTTGTGTGTGTGTGTGTGTGTGTGTGTGTGTGTGTGTGTGTGGTGTGTGTGTGTGGTGTGTGTGTGTGTGTGTGTGTGTGTGCGTGCGTGCGTGCGTGCGTGGCGTGCGTGCGTGCGTGCGTGCGGTGCGTGCGTGCGTGCGTGCGTGTGTGCGTGCGTGCCCTGTATGTGTGTGAGCCCGTGTGTGTGTGTGTGTGTGGTGTGTGTGTGTGGTGTGTGTGTGTGTGGTGTGTTTGTGGTGTGTGTGTGTGTGGGTGTGTGTGTGTGTGTGTGTGTGTGTGTGTGTGTGTGTGTGTGTGTGTGTGTGTGTGTGTGTGTGTGTGTGTGTGGAGAACCTGTGAGCCCTCCTCCCTGTTTAACAGGCCTGGCTACAGTGTGTAATCACACGGACAGGCACACTTCTGCCTGAGTATGACTTCGGGAACCGTGTGTGCTGAGAAGTTCCACGTAGCGATGGGCTGAAATCACATCTACCCTACTGATCCTATAACAAAGCAGAAGGCTTGTGTGTGCCGCGTCCCCTCCTCTCCAGCTGACTGACATGAGGGGATGTTGCCCACACTATTCACAGTGGGGGTACAGCTGGGTGGCATCCTGACTATGTCAGTTTCAGGTAGAAGGTATACAGTAAGCTAAATTATAATTTCCTGTATACCTTTGACAGACAGGTATATTATTTATTAAACATTGTTATTTAAATATAAAATATAAAATACATATTTATTAATTCAAAGATGTATTATTTCAAGCATAAGTAATTATTTCATAACAGTACACACATTTTATGTGTTAAATGTCAAATCCTGTCTTCCTTTCCAAATCATTGCAAGGGAAACATAAGGCTTACAGAAACATTAAAAACAAGTACAGGACAGAGAAGAGAGATTGAGATGAAGATCTTGACAAGAGACAGACGAGGAAGGCGACCAAGAGAGAGAGAGAGAGTGAGAGGCAGGGGTGAGGAAGCAGAGAGTGGGAGCTGAGGCAGGATGAACTGTGCAGTCAGGCAGTCAGGCAGTCAGTCAGTCAGTCAGTCAGTCAGTCAGGCAGTCAGGTAGTAAGTCAGTCAGGCAGTCAGTCAGGCAGTCAGTCAGGCAGTCAGGTAGTAAGTCAGTCAGGCAGGCCCACTCTGGCGGCCTGGAGAACATATATAAGCTGTGCATTTTAATAGAGATATTTTTGGACTCTAATAGTAATTTTCCTTGTGATGTGCAGCTTTGATTTCACTCTTATCAGCCGAGGCTCTTGGYGTAGCTGAGAAGGGTATTACTGAGTGTGTCCTCTAGAGCTCYAGGTAGCTCCAGGAGGTACAGTGGAGGAKGTATAGTAGAGAGACTGGAGAGAGAYTYTGGRGCACAGCGCTCATAGTGGGCAGGAACAGGCGCGGCCAGCCCAGCCTCRGCCCTCCATAGGCCCTCCCCTCCSCTCTGCAGCCCAGCCCAGCCGTCYGTTTTCTKASCATTAATTGGGTTTGGTGCTGGAATCCCCTTCTCAAGGAGCACGTAGATAGGCTCACTCACACCCAACCATCCAGGCATCCAGTCAGCCAGGCAGGCAGCCGTAAAGACAAGCGTGTTTAGCAGCAACAATTATGATAATTGCTGGGGAGCAGTCAGCTGAGGGAATAAGCAGATCTGATTAAGGGCCCTTCTGCATGATCAAATATTAATCTGATGTGTCTTCACCCCGACCTGCCTGGAACATAAGAGGCTCTTATGGTCTTATGCATTAACAGATTTAGCGCAGGCTGAACTCATAGCACCTAATAATATTGGACAGGGCAAGTCAGAGGCAGTAAAGAGATCTTCCAGGAACTGAATCTACTTACAATAAACAACAGAGTAAAAATAGCACTGGAAAATAATGAGGATAAGCTTTATATGACAGTTCAATTATTTTAAACTAGCTATGACAGTAAATACCTATTAAATAAGATTCCCAGAAGGACCTGTTGGATTCTGTACAGATAATTTGGCTAAACTTTTTACAGAACAATACGTCCTAAAAGGTTCTCCACGCAGGTGCTGCCCTCAGCAACACTCATAGTTCATGGCCTAGGTTGTATGCTCTTCCTGATTATCCTCCTGGATAAGAGATAAGAATAAGACTTAGCTATGCATGTACCTCATATACTTTTAATACACATTAATGACAAGATTCAATCTATAGAAATAATTTATAAAATGATTTAAAAAATATATTAATTATCAGCAGCATCATCAAAGGATGACAGAAAGAAGAAGAAACACTGAGTGTTCTGAAGACATTTGAATATATTGTCACCTGATTACAATGCAAGTGGCATGTTTCAGTCAGCATCCACAGTTCTCAACATTCATGCATCACATCAAACAGGATAATAACCAAACAGGATAATAACAAACAGGATAATAACAAACAGGATAATAACCAAACAGGATAATAACAAACAGGATAATAACAAACAGGATAATAACAAACTATTCATGTAAAACATCCAGATTTTACATGCACACGATAAATCTACAGTATTGTAACACGGATTAGTTCCCTAATAATTACTGAGCACTTCATGGTTTACGACACTAGCATTTAAATTTATGTTAGCAATTCGAGAGCTTGGGACTATAATGTTCTATTTGCAAAAAAATATGATTCTGAGATCATTTG
>NW_019943546.1:100096-101298 GCF_002910315.2 Salvelinus sp. IW2-2015
AGATTAGGATGATATTAAATCAAAACAAATGCCTGGCATTTAACAACACAAAAAAGCTTGAAAGAATCATAGGATTATATCTCTGGATTATTATAACTCCTCTCCCCCTCGCAACTCAGCGACAACATGGGGGAGTCCAGCAGATTAACTCATCTACGTTAATCTACAAAGCATAYTTAAATCAATATAGATTTTGTAAATAAGAAAGATAAGGCTTATTCAACACATATAATCTWAATTCAAAACATAATGTTTGCTCTGTTGAGCATCAGAACAACAGATGTCCCTGACCTCGTCATACATGGGATAAACATGCTTTAACCAATGKYCTCATATGACTCTGCTAGACAGTACAWGTAATGTAATGTACCACTGAACACATGCCAACCACAGGATGAGCCAAATGCAATCTCTTGCTTATCATCAATAAATAAATATATCTCTAGTTTGGACCTGCGAGGGACATTTGAATGTTCTCATAGAACAGAAACACAAAATGGGTCTGGCGAAAACAAAATGTTAAAGTTAAAGGGATAATTCACACAAATTACAAAATGACATATTGGTTTCCTTACACTGTAAGCAGTCTATGGACAAGGTATAACAGCAATCCATGATTTGGTTTAGTTTCCCCGGCACTACTTCCACATACTAATGTTTTATCATTTGTGGCACAAATCCCATTTAAGTCATGGGACCAATATTAGCATTTTCACGCATCATTAAGCTTCACAATCAATTGTATATAATTTAAAAAAATGCTGAATTAGTCAAACGTTAGCATGTGGAAACAGTACCAGGGAAACGAAACCAAACATGGATTGCTGTCATAACTTGCCCRTAGACTGCTTGCATGGTAAGGAAACCAATGTATCATTTTGTAATTTAAGATACCTATCCCTTTGACTATATACAGCACCAGGCAAAATTTTGGACACACCTAMTCATTCCAGGGTTTTTCATTATTTTTACTATTTTCTACATTGTAGAATAATGACCTGGCCTCCACAATCACCCGACCTCAACCCAATTGAGATGGTTTGGGATGAGTTGAATCACATAGTGAAGGAAAAGCAGCCAACAAGTGCTTAGCATATGTGGGAACTCCTTCAAGACTGTTGGAAAAGCATTCCAGGTGAAGCTGGTTGAGACAATGCCAAGCGTGTGCAAAGCTGTCATCAAGGCAAAGGGTGGCTAATTTG
>NW_019943546.1:102638-123208 GCF_002910315.2 Salvelinus sp. IW2-2015
AACGGCTACAAAACTGCCAGAGACGGCCAGTGTTAATGTGCATTTTCCAACTACTTTGTGACACAAAAAACGTAGCAGTGTGCCTATGGACTCCTTAGGTGTGATTCTCTTTGGAACTGGTGTTCACTACTAGACAGGTGCTCTACCTGTGCTCTGCTGTAGCAGCAAGGTATAACACAGTAGTTCCCCCAATCCATCTGCTCTGCTCTGCCCTGCACAACACTACCCTGGTCACCGTTGTGTAAATACTGGATCAACAGAGCTCCACAGGACCAAGCAACACCACTCAACACAATTCACATGAAAGAGCCAACTAGAAACCATGGGGCAGTGTCCTATCCCACAGCAGCACCCTGGGGTGAGGAGGAACTAACTCATTACAACCTCATGACTAGACAGGATACTAGATAGGATATAATGGCACACACACACACAGGCAAGCATTAGCACACGTATTCTAACAACAGCGTGGGCGTCTACACACACTAACACACTGACTAACACAAAAACAAACTGACATCCACTCTTGTCATGTCGGAATCATTTGATTCCAAGGTTGGTGATCGTCAAATATGTGGGTGTTCACATTCAACCCCTTAAATAATGATTCTATATTTATAGTGAAATACAAAATATTGAATACATATATATGAATGTAATGTGTATTGTCAATGTAATTTATCTTGCTGTTAATGTCATACTTTTTACATTATTTTCACACCTACAGTATTCAGTCTAATCCACATCCATGCATTATATAAACATGCATTATTCCGTTTATCGACAATGAACTATAATAAACACTCACAATACGAATAAAACAAACTATAAACACCTATATAAAGTTAACATGCTGTTCATATTCTATGTTATTCTCTATTCTATTCTACGGAATGTGCACCCCCAAAAAACCATATTGACATGAAATTGGGAGAATGAGGTCATGTATTTGTCTAGAGAAAACAGACCATTATTTTAGTCCTTTGGACAGAGAGAGCAGGGCCTTCTGCTGTCAGTCTGTGGTCATTCCCCTGCCCAATATAAACACAGAAATGGGAGACCAGATTGAGTAGTTTTACGACACGCTGCATGCACCCTGACGCCCCCGACTGACTGACTGACCAGTGTGAGTGACCACAGTTTATCTGCCTGGCTGTGAGAGCGGAGGAGGGGAGTCCTCCTCACTGACCGCCCCAGCCAGAGTGACCATATCAGGGTGGGTGAAACACATTCTGCCGAGCCAATCTGAACAAGCTGTGTAGACAGAGAGACATACAGACCACCTCTCGTCCTCTCCACTATGTCTCTCGCTGTGTCCTGTCCTACAATTGGATTATTGCACTCCCTGTCCCTTCCAATTCTAGACAGCTCTCATAGATTTAATATGCCAGTGGAATTTGGTATATGAGTTAATTTAGATGTAAACCTCATGACATGTGGCTTGTGACATCCTGTCTGTCTGTAGAAACAGAGTCATTAACTCTGTGTGTGCTCATTAATTGCCTTTCTGTTCAAGCAGAGCTGAGGAAAGCTGAGCTGGCCGAAAATAAAAGACAAAGCAGGTATCATTGCTTTTCATTTTTCTTTGACATCATAATTCATATGATAGTAGGTGTATCAGTACAGTAGAGACATACAGAGGCACATGACTGCTCTTCAGAGCCCCACCCTGCAATGGTGGAATCTGAACACTAAATAGCATTAGCATAAATCGTGAGGATTTACTTCACAGCCTAATCAATCCAAATCTCCTTCATTTTAATCTTCATAATCCTATGTTTAAATTCTATTAACTGATAAATCAAGTACTGTCAAATCCACAGCGGAAACTTGGTGACAACAGTCTTGTTCTGCACAGACAGACAGGAAAGTATACCAGAGTACTCTTCAGATGGAACCTAGATCTGAAGTAGCTACTGAGGAAAGCCAAGCCAATCAAAGTGTGTCACAGGAGGTGTACTGTTCATACAAATACTGGGATGTTTTGTTTCCACAGTCTAACATGTAATCACACTCATCAGCAGCACTCTGACATGGATACTGTAATTCTGCTGGAGAGAGGAAAGTCTGCCTTTCCATGACTTAGAGAATGTGTTTATCATATTTTTCTTGCTAAAAAAATTGAAAWCAATTTGTGCTGTGTTTTACACAGAAATTATACTAAAATGGCCTGTATTTCCTGAACTTAACATGTCTTGAGTGGTAAGCTAACAATATTATTGATGGATGATTGTTAATTTCATACTTATACATTTACAATAACATTTACAATAAAATATACATATTTTACACTTATATTTAGCTGAAAATATAAAGAATATGTAAATAAACGCGGTCTAAAACCTTTGTTCAAATAGGGGGAAGCTGTTAGATATTTTTTTTTGTACATTTTCAAATTTAAACTGGCTCGTACTCAATTCTTTGTCGTACAATATGCATATTATGGTTATTATTGGATATAAAAACAGTCTATAGTTTTATAGGAGTTGCAATTTGTCTCTGATGGTACAGACAATTTGTACCACTTTCATGACAGGTGTTCAGATTTCAGAAATTTTTACTCTGATCTGGGGTCTGTTTATCAGGGCCACAGTGAAGCTATGAAGAACACTCGACCTGCCTACGCTTCCTCTGGGTGTCTGTAAGTCAATCGAGTTTTCAAGTGAAAGTGGTGGGACGTTGCACGAGCATTTATAATGACCAAAATGTACTAGAGAGACGTTCTCTTCAGTGCGCTCAAGCGGGTGAGCCATCGGACCTGTCTCGTTCAAGTCGTTTTCTAACCAGCAATATGTATGCTCCGCATGTTTTCAGATCGTTATTAGTTGGTTAAAAATCAAAGTAGTGAATTGAACGTTTTCTATTCAATTTTATCCGTGTTAGTGGATTTGAGGAAATTTCTTTGTTGGTGCGTCTCTGAAGTTGGACACACGTTTTAGGGAGTCGGCTCGTCGTGGGCTCGGACATTTCGAGAGGACAGCGGAACTCTATCGACCAAAAGACGTTTATGAAACATAGAAAGATACCATTGCCAAGAATATGATGGGAAGATCGCTCAAAGTAAGCAATATTTAAAATAAACCGGTTGCTGTCGAAATTTTTAAACGCACATATCGCCATTTTGTTTGATATAGCGCGTTCACTTGGCCAACGCTGTAATGAAAAGAAGCATAATGGTGTAAAAATGGTAAATCAGCGGCTTGCATTAAGACTAATTTGTCTTTCGATTCCTGTACCCGTATTTTTAGTCAAGTAATGATTAGGCTTAATTCCAAACTAGATCATCGATAGGATGAGTCAGACATATATTGAGGCTTGATCCTAGTATTTTTCCATGTGTAACCCGTTTTTATGGCTAAATATCACACTTTTCGAACAAGCTGTATTGTATTTTAAAATGAGTTGACGGGAGTTATGAACGAAGATCTGAGAAGGTTAGTGAAAAAATAAGTATCTTTTGGCGTGGTTAGTTATGCGCTCTTTGCTGGAGTCGAGTGCTCTGGTAACGTTGGACCATGTATATGCTGAACTTATCGATTTATTGTATTTTCGGCTGAAAAACGCTTAGAAAATCTGAAGATAATGGTCTGAAATCACAAGAACTGGGTTCTTTTCAGCCATTGCTATGCTCTTGTCTATTTTTATGAATATCTTTAATGATGAGTAATGGCATAACAGCGTTTGCTCTAGATAGTACATTTAGTGGAGTTTGTATGGTCGGTGCAATCCGTAAACTGTGATTTCTACTGAAAATATCACTTTTTTCTAACAAAACTGTATCCTATACCATGATATATGGTTATCAGAGCTGTCATCTGAGGTCTTTTTATAGGTTATTGCTTATAATATCTTAGTTGGCCGAAGGTGATAGCCTGAAGGAGTAAGAACTGATGGAGTTAGAATAGTGGTCGGTATTTTGCTAAGTGGTTTTCGCTAAAATTTACGATATTTTGTCTTCCTGTACAAACATTTTAAAAAGTCTTGAAGATGTGGCTTGCAAGAGATTGTACTTATCTGGTGTTTTGGAACTTGTATTTTAATGAATATTTAGCAGCTATCTACTTCGAAGCTATGCTATCTATGCTAATCAGTGTGTGGGGGGTGGGGGGTGCTCCCTGGGACTCCGGGTATCTTGATGAGCAGAAAAGTTAATGAAGTAACTGTATGTGAAGGCTTAACTGATGATGAACAGTAAACAGTTACATAAGTTGAATCACTTCCTTTTCTTTGCAGAACACCTTTCAATGGAAAATACCCAATGAATATAATCTATCAATTTCAATTAAGTAATTTTAAATACTTTTGAAGTAATAATTATATTTACATTTTTTATTAAAGTATATTTTTTATTATTGATATTATTGATATTATTATTACAAATTTCTATTATCACCAATTATAGCAGCATTTTTACTATTATATATAGCGTTAACATTACTCCAGTGGTATACACATGGAACCTGGCCAGCAGGTGCATCAGCTAGCCCACATGTGGTCAGGTATCCCCTTGGCCTTTCCCATTTGTCATGCTGAATGAGTGGTCTGCTGACTGCACTTTCTCATTCCATTTCCTCCCAGGCTGTACTGAGGCCCTACCACCCACTGTAACGCTGTCATTTCTTCAACCCCTTTCCATTCACATCAAGTGTTGCAATAATGCTCTCTCACATTCCTGTTCTCAATGGCTTACACGCTATGCCCTCTCTGCTTCTGCTCTGAACAGACCTACCTCACCCTTACAGGGTACAGACAAATTACTCGACATAAAATTGAACTGTGTCACACAATTTAACAGACATAAAAGTCATACAAGTAAGGATATCAAACAATTAACTGACAGATTTTATAAACAAGCAAATGATATCCTCAATGAACATAATTAACATAAAATATTAATTATAATATTATACAAATAATATGTTAAATATCTATCAATGCAAATCTACTAAATAGCATCTATGTTCACTGACAACAAGTCCAGTGGCTGATGCCTGATCAGTACAGTATTTAGCTTAATAATTACCCTTAATATGAACAACCAGCATGCTCTCCTCTCTCCTCAGCCCAGACACCTCTCCTCTGTGTGCTATAAAATATGTAAGTTACAGTCAGTGCTGCTCTTACTTACATCCATAATGCACACAGCGCAGCCTCTCTACAGAGTCTTGATCTTTAGCCCATGCAGAACATCCTACAGCTACTACGTTCCATCAGAGAAGCCCCTACACAGAGCCACACACACCCACCGGCAGACACCCTCTCGGAACTGGAAACAAGTAACTGAAAGAAAACATTATCTGAAAGTAAGAAGCAAAAAAAGAAAGTAAGAAGTAAGGTAATCACAGAACACCCGAGCTCAACCAATAAAGAAACTTTTTTCTCTTTTTTTTCCTGCTAAAGAAAAGGAAATCTCCACTTATTTCAACAAACATTTGCTTCAACTCAGGAACTAAGCGATCCTTTTTTAAAAGCGTGTGGTGTGTGTGAGCGGATGCAGCATGTGTTGTCTTGTTCATCCTCTTGTAGGGGGATTGTTAAGAGACTGCAGCTCCATCTGCTGGCAATCCAAGGGTCAGCAAAGAGGGGAAGGAAAGAGAGAGAGAGTCAAACAGAGAAGAGAGGAAAAGAGAGAGCAGCGAGAGGTAAACAAAGGGTTGGAGAGAATGAATCAGTTAATACAAATGCTAAGAATCCCTCTTCCCAGGTGCTTCTGGGAAAAACCCCTGATGCTCAGGACGACCTGGCATGATGATCCTTGCTGTCCCCAGTCCACCTGGCCGTGCTGCCGCTCCATTTCAACTGTTCTGCCTGCGGCTATGGAACCTGACCTGTTCACCGGACGTGCCCTGTCTTCCAGGCTGTCTGTTTTCAACTCTCTAGAGATCGCAGGAGCGGTAGAATACTCTTAATGATCGGCTATGAAAAGCCAACTGACATTTACTCCTGAGGCGCTGCACCCTCGACAACTACTGTGATTATTATTATTTTGACCATGCTGGTCATTTATGAACATTTGAACATCTTGGCCATGTTCTGTTATAATCCTTACCTGCACAGCAGAAGAGGACTGGCACACCCTCATAGCCTGGTTCTTCTCTAGGTTTCTTCCTAGGTTTTGGCCTTTCATAGGGAGTTTTTCCTAGCCACGTGCTTCTACACTGCATTGCTTGCTGTTGGGTTTTAGGCTGGGTTTCTGTACAGCCTTTGAGATATCAGCTGATGTACGAAGGCTATATAAATACATTGATTTGATTTGATTTGACCTCATACGACACATTTTCACATTTCGAGCCTTCACAGCACAGCCTCACAGAGTCCATAGAGTTTCACAGTTCCACCACACCAGCTGGCAACAAGTATGCCTGGACATAAACAATCTTTTCTGTGTTGCCTCATATTTCCCTTCGAGGATCCAGTTGGACCTTAATAATGAGTTAATCAGGCTGATTGCACATTCATCACTGTGATCTGTTCTTTGTATAACTGAAGAGGGAGCGTGTTTTACTTGGAAATGAAATATTTAGCGACCTGTTCCTGTGCCCTCAGACTGGACAGAGAGAGAGAGAGAGAGAAAGCCTGCAGCTGATAAACAGCAGCAGGGCCAGCCCGTGGTTGAGTGGACAGGTACCAAGCTCCTCCTAGCCTCCCAATTCCCCCAGTCTCAGCCTCCTCGAGCTCCCCTAGCCTCCCAATTCCCCAGCTCTCAGCCTCCTCCGAGCCTCCCCTAGCCTCCCAATCTCCCCCAGCTCTCAGCCTCCTCCGAGCCTCCCCAGCCTCCTCCGAGCCTCCCAGAGCTCCTCAGCCCAAAAACCTTAGTGTGTTTACCTTGGAGAGAGGGTTAGAGTGGAGGATGACAAATTAATGTGTGTAATTCAGCTGTTCCCCGTTTACTGTTCTACATCAATAAGCAGAATAGGCAATTAA
Source organism: Salvelinus sp. IW2-2015 (assembly GCF_002910315.2). Lineage (NCBI taxonomy): Eukaryota > Metazoa > Chordata > Actinopteri > Salmoniformes > Salmonidae > Salvelinus > Salvelinus sp. IW2-2015. The sequence continues at coordinate 109,563 of NW_019943546.1, forward strand.
GATGAAGTGCCGTGTCGTACGCATAACTGCCTTAAATATGCTGTTAATATGTCCATTGTTATAATTTCCGAGATAGGAGAACATAAWTTGTGAACAAGGGAAATGACTCAAATGGCTTGTCTCCTGTTCATTCATACTATAGTTTCAGTAACATCGCAGCTCTAATGTGTGAGGAGTTCACTGAAAGTGCTAGCAGCCTACACGTGTTGATTTTCGAGCTAATTAGTTATGGAAAATTATGGCACATAAACCTGGGTGCTCTGTGAGGAGGCATAATCAGACTRGGTTCCAGCTGTGCCTGTAACTCCTGAGATTGATCCACTAGGCTTTAAAGCAGCAGCATCCAATATATAGTATACACTGATTTACTACTGAATCCACAACTGTAAAGCCACACCACTGCCTCATGCTACCCATAGTTATAGGTTGGTTAAAACTCCAGTAGGCAACCAGAGTCTCTCAGTGTACTAAAGACATTTAGAGAGAATKATTAGGAGATTCCTCTGTAGCCWGCTCTCCTCTGTAGACCCTCAACCCACAGTTATTGGACCTTGAGGATAATTAGCTAAAGGATAGTTCTCCATGCTTTACTGTGGCTCCGAACAGACAACATCAAAAGCTGGTATGAAGACCACTAACTAGACCAGCGGGCTGGAGAGAAATGTTGGGAAAATGAAACAAATCAATGTTGAGAGGAACTGGGGGAATTATGTAAATATCTATATTCATCATGAGGGAGTTGTCTAAGTAGTCCGCTTTCATTTTCTCTGAGTAATACCCAAAAAGGAGCAAGATTAGATCACCTTTGAGATTAGATTTTTTTTTTAAACACAGCTCAAACGATACAAGAATTACCGACTCAATTCAAATGTGGCTTTTTATGACGTTGTAATTGGGAAAACATGTAAGAGATATTGAAATGTGTTCATTCAGACTACTGCTGCTGATGTACGACTTTTACTCCCACAAACATGACGACGTGAAAAGGTAGCTAGCTATCATAGCTAACTGAAACAGACAAAAATTGTAAAACAAATGACACCATACTAAAGAGCCTAAAGCGCTGGCACCTAAAATGTGTTCAGTGTCAAAACACATGAATGCATGCCTCCAAAATCTCCCGTGTATGTGTAATGAGAAAACACAACATTTTCTCAGCCATATGTTCGTAGTCTCACCTTTGCTAAATATACTTAAAGCATTTATGCCCATTAATAAGGTGTGAGAGACTTCTGAGGGCAGATTGCATACAGTAGAATGTCAAGGTGGTAAATACAACATTAGTAGTCAAGTATTTTTTYCCCTCATGGACTACAGCACCTATTTAAATGCATCTTTCCCCTGATTATATTGATGTCATTGTTCTTTTGTTTAGTGAAGAAGAAAACACCCGTCCCTCAAATTGAAGACTCAGGAGTTCAAACACCTTGGAAGTAAAAATCGAGTATGATTGACATTTCCTCATCTTCCTTAGCTTCTGCTTGCTATTAGAAGACTCAGGATAGATAGATCAAGATAGATTGGTTGTGCCTAATCACGCTCTATTGAAGTTTCCCTCCCAGACCMTTTTCAAATGACCAGCAGTCAGCACTAATGYGCCCATATTGTTTCTATAAGTGTGAATTGATTTATATTGCTGCAAAGCATCCCAAGACATTGAGAGAGAACCATTGGAACCCAATACCAATTATACATGTWTGTTTCTGGGGAAACGGCCACTCAGGACATTGGATCAATTGGGGGACATCAAAGGTCAGAGCAATACATTTCTGCTGAAAAGTTAGCAATAGCTAATRGCGTACCATCAAGCAGTTTCTCAGCTGAAATGTTATCATGCCATCAAGCAGCTTCCCTGCTGAAAAGTTAGCGATAGCGTGCCATCAAGCAGTTCTTCTGCTGAAGAGTTAGCAATAAAATGTCATCAAGCAGCTCTGCACTGAAAGGAGTCTGTTTGATCTGTTCACAACTCTTCAGTAGAGGAGAAGCAGAGACGCCGTGCAGGGATCTGCCTCACAAAGCCGACGAGGGATGTTTCCTCGGGTACATGATGCATACCTGCTCTCTGCCATGTCTCCATATCTGCACATAGGGCCACACATATAGCACACTATGGGTGAGGTGTAGGGCAGTGAAAATACTGGCACTACCATGGCCACTACCACCCACACTGTACTGTAAATAGACACATATAATATCAGAGGTATGCAGCATTAATAAAACAAACCTCTGCTGCGTRCCATGTCCAGGGCTGAAGGCTCTGAAGGCAGGCTGAATGGAAGGCTTTGAGATCAAGTTGCTCTGGTCTCTGCATGCCTACAGTACGTGTCCATAAAGGCCCCGAGTCCCCGGCTGTTACCAGGAGCCATCGATTTTCATATGCAGATCTAATTAGGGACCATATTAATTACCTGGCCCTCAATTTCCCAACTGGAAACTAACACCAGGCCTGCAGAGAGGATTTCCTTCTGCAAGCTTGCTTTATAGATTGTTGCTTTTTTTATTTTTTCATTTTACTGCTTGAGTCTCTAAGGAGCATTTGAATCCATATTMATTTCCTCTCTGGCAGTTATGCAGCTGAGTATGAACTGCACTATTTCACTTTTAATCTGTCAGTAATTTAGTAATGTGTAAACTAATTATGCACCGATATTAATGTAATTGGTTCTGGGAGCTGTAAAAAAAATCAATGTGTTTGCAGAAGAATGCATTAAATTGAATTGAGTTATTATAATCATGTGTCAAGTGCTGATTATGTTATGAAACTAAAAAGTAGATGTCAGCCACAGGTCAATAACAGCAGGCCTCCTGGCTCCATAAAATCTATGCTGCTCCATTCGATAATGTGGAAGGAGGGAGAGAAGCACATACCCTCCTCTCATCCCTCCATCTCTTTCTCCACCCACCCATCCACAATTCTCCAGGGTATTTGTTAGGGTGGCAGCTTTAATACATTTCCCCAGCAGATCAGTCATAACCCTGTGTCTGGAGCGTGGGCAGTATTGATATGGTTTCACATAAAAAGCGGTCCTGAAGTCTTGATCTGCCTCTCAGGGTTAGCCAGACTCATGACATCAGGGAAATTAGCCCTCAAACACTGACAGACGGACCGATTCAAGCAGGTTTACAGGTCAGACAGGCTCCCATAGACAGATCACATCCTCCCTTGTCTGACTATATTGTTTCTCACCGCCTGTCTGTATACCAAATCTCTATTATGGGAAAAACATCATCTTTGTCAGGGACAATGATCAAAACAGTGAAATGCTAGAGAGATCAGAGCGGAGGCATATTGTGATTGACTGCTGCATCCTATGAGATACTCAGTGTGTTTCTGTTTGAACCACCACCACTGGCATGAAACATTATTCGCAACTCAATCAATATATATATAGAACAACAGCAAATCAAAGTGTTTAAGGCATTATCCCTGGTGGGATATGAGAGTGAGGGGGGAGAGAGAGAGAGAGAGAGAGAGAGAGAGAGAGAGAGAGAGAGAGAKAGAGAGAGAGAGAGAGAGAGAGAGTGTGTCATGTTCCTGACCTTATTTTCCTTTGTTTAGTCTTTATTTAGTTGGTCAGGACGCTGTCTCTTATACACATCTAGATGTGTATAAGAGACAGGTATTGATATGGTTTCACATAAAAAGCTGTGATCTGCCTCTCAGGGTTAGCCAGACTCATGACATCAGGGAAATTAGTCCTCAAACACTGACAGACGGACAGATTCAAGCCGGTTTACAGGTCAGACAGGCTCCCATAGACAGATCACAGCCTCCCTTGTCTGACTATTTTGTTTCTCACCGCCTGTCTGTATACCAAATCTCTATTATGGGAAAAACATCATCTTTGTCAGGGACAATGATCAAAACAGTGAAATGCTAGAGAGATCAGAGCGGAGGCATATTGTGATTGACTGCTGCATCCTATGAGATATTCGGTGTGTTTCTGTTTGAACCACCACCACTGGCATGAAACATTATCCGCAACTCGATCAATATAGAACAACAGCCAATCAAAGTGCTTGAGGCATTATCCCTGGTGGGATATGAGAGAGAGAGAGAGAGAGAGAGAGAGAGAGAGAGAGAGAGAGAGAGAGAGAGAGAGAGAGAGAGAGAGAGAGAGAGAGAGAGAGAGAGAGAGAGAGAGAGAGAGAGAGAATCTGCCAAACACAATTCTATGATAGGAAGAACACTAACTCTGTTGTCTATTCTGAATTTGAATGAATGATTAAGGCCTTAGGACACAGAGGGAGGGTTGGTATAGTCTCTTCACACACACCTTGAAGCACTCACTAGTAGACTTTCTCCACTGTTACCAGGACCATGCTACAGGGCTGAGGCACCTTCACTAATACTCTACACGTGGAAGAGGGAAGAGGCACTGAGACCACACAGGCACATTAACACAACCGCTGATTCCACCAGGGGTCTTAGAAAGCATAGTAGACTATGGCAGGTTGGACCTAAGAAAAATATATCCTGGTACATGAACTGTATACAAACTACTGTTCACAACCCCTATTAATATTCTACAGACACACACAACAGATTGTCCTTTATCCCAGTCTTCACTTCAAACCTCAAAACCTAAAAAATATATATTTACAGAGCTCTTTGTATGATAATTGGGAAACAAGTTGTTTTAAGAATTTTTAAAAAAGCAAAGAGTTTATACAATTGAAAATGACTTCCCCTTAACCCTTCCCCATTATTTTGTTGTTTGACGGAGGCATAGCATAGGCCTGTGTTAGCTAGCCGCCTAGCGCTAACAATCTCTGGTAACCATTATAGCTGTCAAGGTTTATGATTGATAGCCTTTGTTTACAGTGTTTTAAAAGAGAGACAGTTTTCAAAACATAATTTTCCTGCTTACATAAATAAGTAGGCTTAAATTGAACCCTATTCCAGAGTAAAGCATTATGTAGTCGCCTCAAAAGGTTCAATAATCAAACAACAATAACAGTTTCCATCTTTACCATGAAATTATGTCAGTTTTAAATATCCACTCATACATCTTAACTTGACAGGTTTCAGCCAGCTGTGATGATTGCGGACGTAAATACTGTACTTATCCTGACTGTACGTACTCATCAAGGGAGTGGTTTGGATTGCCTCATAGGAGATTGATTAAAATGGCACATCTTGAAAACAAAAAAGTATGCACTTAATTACTATGCATTACTACATACATAAACTCAAGTAAACATTTTCATTTTAGATTGAAGTTTGATTTGAAATGGGGAAAATGTAATTCAGCATGAAAACGAAACATTACATGGGAATGTCTCCGGATTTTGATTATGATTGAAATACAAGCGTTCATGAGAAATTTTAATTTGCGGTAACAGCATTTCTAAAAAACAAAACAAACTCAAATTACCAGGTTTTTAAACACTTTTTATTTTCTAAGAACAAAGGCAGACATTTGTAAACTGTAGTCTGCCTCTCTGTCTGATCATTTTCAGACACGTCTAGCTAGCCTGTGACATGAGAGTCAATGAGAGTTGATTGAAGCTTGTATTCCACAGAGGAGGCATTACGATGAGACTACATTCTATACTGTGAACGAGGAGTGTATCTTCTTCTCGTACCTCCTACCATAGATTTCTACAAAGGCTGCCACAGCAAACCTCTCTCTCATCCTCTCAAAGGGCTTCTTTGTTCTTTTGCTTATGACTCTGTCTGCCAAACACACCACTTATGGGACTTTTCATTAATTATAGATGCATTTTCCTCCTTGTTCAACCGTCGTTTACTCAAAGAAGACAGGACAAGAAGAGAGAACGGTCCTTTCTCTGCATCTTTTTACAAATCCATACCTGATATCATTATTTAGGGTAACATGACATGTAGCTAATGCACACTGGACCCATCTGCTTTGATGAATGGCTATAATGAACTTGTCTTCTTCTCAAGGAAAAGAACAATGGCTATTTTCTGATCTGAGCAGCTTAGTATTGGCAACTTCAAAATCCACCCGGTGTGGATAAGACAGGGGATGTCTGACAGTGGTTACCACAATGATCACCTGTGTCCTACTGAGGGTCTGATCTGTGGGTTAGCCAGCCCAGTACTACTGAGAAACGACATGCTCTCCCTCCCTCCCAAATCACTCTAAACCTCTCTCCTGTTTAACAAATTGCCTCTACTACAGATTCCTTGTCTGGGGAGGCTTGATCAGGCTTTGAAGTCTACAGGTCAGCACAGGGCTAGTTATTTGAAGTCACTGCTGACTGAGGTTCGACTGGGCATAGGAATAGGGCTGGCACACCAAACAAGATGAGGCACACACATAGTCCATGATTAGCTTGTGATATAGGTTCCTCAGATGTTCAAAAAGGTCCTCCTAACTTCAACTGAGAATGTACAGTGGGGCAAAAAGTATTTAGTCAGCCACCAATTGTGCAAGATTGTTGCAAGTTCTCCCACTTAAAAGATGAGAGAGGCCTGTAAAAGAAATCCAGAAAATCACATTGTAGGATTTTTATGAATTTATTTGCAAATTTAGGTGACCAAAGTATTTGGTCACCTACAAACAAGCAAGATTTCTGGCTCTCACTGACCTGTAACTTCTTTCTTTAAGAGGCTCCTCTGTCCTCCACTCGTTACCTGTATTAATGGCACCTGTTTGAACTTGTTATCAGTATAAAAGACACCTGTCCACAACCTCAAACAGTCACACTCAAACTCCACTATGGCCAAGACCAAAGAGCTGTCAAAGGACACCAGAACAAAAATTATAGACCTGCACCAGGCTGAGAAGACTGAATCTGCAATAGGTACACGCTTGGTTTGAAGAAATCAACTGTGGGAGCAATTTTAGGAAATGGAAGACATACAAGACCACTGATAATCTCCCTCGATCTGGGACTCCACGCAAGATCTCACCCCGTGGGGTCAAAATGATCAACAAGAACGGTGAGCAAAAAAATCCCAGAACACACGGGGGGACCTAGTGAATGACCTGCAGAGAGCTGGGACCAAGTAACAAAGCCTACCATCAAATCCTGCAGTGCCAGATGTGTCCCCTGCTTAAGCCAGTACATGTCCAGGCCCGTCTGAAGTTTGCTAGAGAGCATTTGGATGATCCAGAAGAAGATTGGGAGAATGTCATATGGTCAGATGAACCAAAATATAACTTTTTGGTAAAAACTCAACTCATCGTGTTTGGAGGACAAAGAATGCTGAGTTGCATCCAAAGAACACCATACCTACTGTGAAGCATGGGGGTGGAAACATCATGCTTTGGGGCTGTTTTTCTGCAAAGGGACCAGGACGACTGATCCGTGTAAAGGAAAGAATGAATGGGGCCATGTATCGTGAGATTTTGAGTGAAAACCTCCTTCCATCAGCAAGGGCATTGAAGAGAAACGTGGCTGGGTCTTTCAGCATGACAATGATCCAACAACACCCCCGGGCAACGAAGGAGTGGCTTCGTAAGAAGCATTTCAAGGTCCTGGAGTGGCCTAGCCAGTCTCCAGATCTCAACCCCATAGAAGATCTTTGGAGGGAGTTAAAGTCCATGTTGCCCAGCAACAGCCCCAAAACATCATGCTGCTAGAGGAGATCTGCATGGAGGAATGGGCCAAATACCAGCAACAGTGTGTGAAAACCTTGTGAAGACTAACAGAAAACGTTTGACCTCTGTCATTGCAACAAAGGGTATATAACAAAGTATTGAGATAAACTTTTGTTATTGACCAAATACTTATTTTCCAACCATAATTTGCAAATAAATCATAAAAAATCCTACAATGTGATTTTCTGGATTTCTTTTCTCATTTTGTCTGTCATAGTTGAAGTGTACCTATGATGAAAATTACAGTCCTCTCTCATCTTTTAAGTGGGAGAACTTGCACAATTGGTGGCTGACTAAATACTTTTTTGCCCCACTGTATTTTAAAATGAACAAAATAAAATATTTGGTAGATGATACACGTAAAATTGTTTACTACATGTATGAATATCACATTACATAAAATAAAGCATTTGGATCAACTACACATGATAAAGACTTTTGTTTTGTCTCGAGAGCTCAGAGTAGCTTCATGTTTTCATATCTTACAATGACACATCTGCTGTGGCCACCTATCTAGGCTACTTGGACCTGCGGGCTGGTTGGTTGGGTTGGCCACTTAACTTACTCTCTCCCCGGTTGCCGGGCAGGGCAGGGAAGGGAGCATTCAGTGACCCTGGTGAATGATTGGCTCATGGCAGAATAGGTCCATGCAGCAATGATTCTAGAGAGCTAAGGTCACAGTCAGATGATGAGGCTAATTAATCTTGGTTTGCACTCTTGCTCGTAAATGATCTCCTTCCATAATTATGCCACACCCCACCCTCTTTCAACCCCTCACCTCACCACCCCACCCAATCCACTCTCGTCCGTCACCCCCCTCTACCCTGCCGCAACACTCCAAAACTGCCATGCGTGGCACATAATCTTAATATTTGAGAAAGAGCTGGTTTGGAAACACCTCATCCTGTCTGTCTCTGAACAGCTGTTTATGACACAGTGGATGGAGAGGAGACGGCAGACAGCGGCTGCACCTTCCCTTCACACCAGCCTGACCCCCCCTCCCCTCTCTCTCTCCTCTACAACCTGTTCATCTTCATCACACAACATCCATTCCAGCTTGCAGGAAGTCAGAGAAAAGTGGAGGGAAGGAGAGAAGGATGGAAAAATAATAATTAAGTGACTCATTCATTCCACATAATCACTCTTTCTGACACACGTTTCGACACTTCCTCTGAGCTAAGCTCAACCCTGTTTACCAAAGCTGAGGCCAGAGAGAGACACACTGGCACAGCTAGTGTGTAACAGCCTCAAAAGGGGGTGTGTTACAACAGAGAAGAGACAGACAGAGGAGCAGTGACAGAGACAGACCAGAGACAGATTGTGAGCCTGAGAGAGTGAGACATCAACACAGCTAACATGTAACAGCCTCAAATAGAGTGGTTATATAGGAGATGAGAACTGCGACAGACAGACAGACAGACAGACAGACAGACAGACAGAGCAGACAGCAAGATGTTCTGGGAACAGTGAGTCGTGTGGGCCTTAGAGACAGACAGACAGTGGCTAGACAGACAGAGACAGACAGACAGACAGAGCAGACAGACAGACAGACAGACAGACAGACAGACAGACAGACAGACAGACAGACAGACAGACAGACAGACAGACAGACAGACAGACAGACAGACAGACACGACAGACAGACAGACAGACAGACAGCAGACATGTGCTCTGGGAATAGTGAGTAGTGGGGGCCTGTTGTAGAGACAGACAGACAGTGTGCTCTGGGAACAGTGAGTCGTGGTGGGCCTGTTGTAGAGACAGACAGACAGTGTGTCTGGGAAACAGTGAGCCGTGGTGGGCCTGTTTGTAGAGACAGACAGACAGTGTGCTCTGGGAATAGTGAGTAGTGGTGGCGCTGTGTAGAGACAGACAGAGACAGACAGACAGACAGACAGACAGACAGACAGACAGACAGACAGACAGACAGACAGACAGACAGACAACAGACAGACAGACAGACAACAGACAAGACAGACAGACAGACAGACAGACAGACAGACAGACAGACAGACAGACAGAGACAGACAGACAGACAGACAGACAGACAGACAGACAGACAGACAGACAGAGTGTGGATCTGGGGCCTGGGAGACCTACTGTAGCATGTGAAAGCCTCGTAGGGGGTGCGTTACACTTGGGAAGATATTGCAGAGACAGAGGTGGAGAGAGACGAACGAAGAGAGAAGAGTGACAGAGACAGTGAACAACGAACAGACAGAGGGGCTGTGAGAGGCCTCCTCGAGACCCCAGGCAATTAACAACAGAGCTAGATTTACCCCCATGCTCCCCCACACTGTGCACTAGAGGACCAGTGCCATTGATCGTGGCTGCAGAGCTATGGAAGCCTCCATTAGGGCTGGGGCAATAGAACTGTACTGCTATTGATTCATGGGGCTGGCCCTGTTAATAATATTATGGTGGAGGGCTACACAGCTCTCCGGCAGAGTAAGCCCCCATAATAAGTGGTAATTGATGGCGGGGAGGCATAGCCCCCACACACTGACCCCGGCCCTGTGAAAGTCAGATGGATTGCCTCTAACAAGTTTGATTGATATGATCAGATTACATAACCTGCTTACACAGGCATGTGGGTCTCCTCAAGTGGGGCGCATTGATTTTTTGATTAGGACGGCACTCAACACACTCACAGAAAAGGCCGGGGAAAATACTTCCCACAAGGCCAGACTGCTCTTCATGGTTTCCAGAGGGATTTTTACTTGTATATTTTCTTGCTGCTTGCGGTTTCTGTGATATAACAGTACTCCATAAAGAAAAACGGCAGGCTACAAGTTAATATCATCATGGGATCTTACATCCCATGACAGCCAGAAGATCTTTTATCCATTTTGCATGTGCATATAAACCCCTAAATGTGTCTGTGTTAACCAACACTCTAATCTTGATTCAAAATCATCGAGCTGAGGTCGTTTGACCCCTGAAATGCAATGACATACAACTCCTAGTTGAGTTACCCCTTTATCAGTTGTCTTTCCTCCCAATCATCCCCATCTTTTCTCTGTCTGTTCCACCCAGCGACCCCTCGTCCCTGCCATTGACCTGAGCAGAAAGCAGCTGTAAGTTTGTGAACAGCAGACCACCATGACAACGGCCATTACTGTGTCATTTCCTCCTTCTTTTATCTCAGGGAAAAGTGACCCTGGATTTGACCTTCCAATCAAAACATCCTTTGTTTGAGCAAAGAAACTAATTCAGCATAGAATAACAAGTTATCAAACCAAACGCCCAAGGCCCTACTCATCAAATCTGATTATGAAGAATTATGATCCGATTACAAAAAAAAAGATCTTCCTAGTCAATCTAATACAAACCAAAAGAATGGCCTACATTAATCAAAAATAAGGGAGGATGTCCCTCATCTAATCACAATGGACAGCCCATGAAGTGGAGGCTAGCATACCTTGGAGCACTCCATCTTAACAATATCGGCCCTTAGCCACATGACCAGGAGACTCTCTGGAGTACCTGTGCAGTAAATGGGGATCCACATGGCTCAAACTGTTGCATGAATAACTTTTCAGCCCCCCGCCTGAAGATCTGCTCAATTACTCTAGACAGATGGGCCAACGTCCAGCAAAACTCAATGGTTTTCTGTGAGTCAGACATCGTTTTATTCAGGCTGCGCACTGGGATGAAATCAAATGTGTATGAAAAACATATTAGAGTTTCCCTAGACGGTCCTGCCATGGTTTCTGTGCCTGATGCAAGGAGTTTAAGAGAGGATCTGGATGGAGGTGTGTGGTGTGGTGTGTGTGTGTGTGTGTGTGTGTGTGTGTGTGGTGTTGTGTGTGTGTGGTGTGTGTGTGTGTGTGTGTGGTGGTGTGTGTGTGTGTGTGTGTGTGTGTGTGGTGTGGTGTGTGTGTGTGGTGTGTGGTCAGGACTACGCTGTGATTTAATGCCTCTTCATGACTTTCTGACACCTCCGGCTGTAATGGCTCCTATTTTAGAACACGCCTATTATCATTTCATTTCAATTTAAGGAATTCTGGCCGTTGTGGTTGAGACAACTTTTCTTTAATTGGAGTGACATCATTTAGTCCTGCACACCCACGGCAAACTGACTGCCTCGTCGGTCGCGGAAAAATGTCAGGGATGCAGTGAATAACAAGGTAGTTATACGCCTTAGAAGATTTTTAATTAGCCGGTTCATGATGGTAATTGAATGAAATAGCAGGAAGGTATCAGTTACGCTGACTGTGTTGCTGTGTGAATTGACCCTTGCTGACCAAGCTGGAGAGAACAAGGCAGGAGTTATGGTGCCTGGCCAGGGGCACTATATACACCTGAACCAAAGATGACCACTTATCATAACCATAATATATTTTCATTCCCAACGGCAACGTCAAATCAAAACCAAATAAACCAAAGAAAATGAGCCGTTGAGGGAAATTGGTGACTTTTTGAAAATGAGTTTAACTGAGAGGATATAACAAGCTATATCAGGGTGGAAAACAACACTAACATAATGTCACATATAGTGGAAGAATTACAAAATTAGAAAGGACAACATATAGTGTAATATAGTATATAATAATATAAATAACTAATAAAAATCAATAATATGTATTATATATACAGTGCATTCGGAAAGTATTCAGACCCCTTGGACTTTTTTCCCCACATTTTTGCATACATTACAGCTTATTCAAAAATGGACTAAATTGATTTGTTTTTTCATCAATTACACACAATAACCCCATAATGCAAAAACAAAAACAGGGTTTTTAGAAATTTGGAACAATTGTTCAAATAAAATAAAAAAAACTGAGGTGTTACATTTACATTAGTATTCAGACTCTTTAACTCAGTACTTTGTTGAAGCACCTCTGGGCACGATTAGCTCGAGTCTTTTTAGCTATGACTCTACGCATTTGCACAACCTGTACTTGGGAAGTTTCTCCCATCTTTTCTGCATATCCTCTCAAAGCGCTGTCAGGTTGGATGGGGAAGCGTCGCTGCACAGCTATTTCAGTCCCTCATCAGATGTTTGATTGGTTCAAGTCCAGGCTCTGGCTGGGCCACTCAAGGACACCTTCAGATCTTACTTGTCCGAAAGCCACTTCCTGCTTTGTCTTGGACTATGTGCTTAAGGGTCATTGTCCTGTTGGAAGGTGAACCTTAACCCCCGAGTCTAAGGTCTTGGCAGCCTCTGGAACAAGGTTTTCATCAAGGATCTTCTGTACTTTGCGCTGTTCATCTTTGACCTAGATCCTGACTGTCTGCAGGCCCCTGAAAAACATCCCCGCATGATGCTGCCACCACCATGCCTCACGTAACGGGATTGTGGCCAGGTTTCATCCAGACGTGATTGGCTTGTCATTCAGCCAAAGAGTTAAATCTTGGTTTCAGTCAGACCAGAAATCTTGTTTCTCATGGTCTGGAGAGTCCGTTAGGTGGCTTTTGGCAACTCCATGCAGGCGTGTCATGTGCCTTTAACTAGAGTGCTTCCCTGCTGTTCTCTTTCTTTCTTTTGGACCATTTTTTCTTTTCGTTTTGCCCTACTCAACATAATAGGCGTGAGTGAGTGTGAGCAGAATGGTTGTCCTTCTGGGATATGGTTCTCTCCTCTCCAACAGAGGAAACTCTGGAGCTCTGTCAGAGTGGACATCGGGACCATTGGGTTCTTTGGCCAAGGCCCCTGACCATGGCCCTATCTCTCCGATTGCTCAGTTTGGCCGGGCGGCCAAGCTCTAGGAAGTATCTTGGTGGTTCCAAACTTCTTCCATTAAGAATTATATGGAGGTCACTGTGTTCTTGGTGGGAACTTCAAATGGCTGCATACATTGTTTGGTGCCCTTCCACAAATTTGTGGCCTCGACACACATCTCTTCAGGACCCTACCGGACAATTCCTTCCTCTATGCTTGTTTCTCACATGCACTGCAACTGTGGGACCTTATATAGACAGGTGTGTGTGCCTTTTCAAATCATGTCATTCAATTCAATTTTCCACTGGTGACTCTCAAGTTGGGAAAACGATCTCAAGGATGATAAGGGAAACAGAATGCACCTGAGCTCAATTCGAGTCCGCATAGCAAAGGGTCTGAAT
>NW_019943546.1:125950-137139 GCF_002910315.2 Salvelinus sp. IW2-2015
CACTGGTAGTTAGAGGCTTGTATCATCCCATACCCCACTGGATTAAGTTAGGGCCTTGTATCATCCCATCCCCACTGGGTAGTTAGCTTGTATCATCCCCATTAACCCCACTGGGTAGTTAGGCTGTTATCATCCAACCCCCACTGGGTTAGTAGCTTGTATTCTCCCATACCCCACTGGTAGTTAGGTTGTATCATCCCATACCCCCACTGGTAGTTAGGCTTGTATCATCCCAACCCCCACTGGGTAGTTTAGGCTTGTATCATCCCCATACCCCACTGGGTAGTTAGGCTTCTGTATCATCCCATACCCCCACTGGGGAGTTAGGCTTTACATCCATACCCCCACTGGTTAGTCCTATTCTGATTCTCTCTGTAATACAGCTTGTTTCAAGTTTCAAATTTATTTGTAATGAACATATTTAGAATCTTAGCCACCCAAGCTTTCAGAATAAATGTGTGTGTGTGTGTGTATAGCACTGTCTGCATTTCCCAGTGTTGCCATGTGAACAGGCAGTGTGTCTCAGTGTGTCTCAGTGTGCCTCAGTGTGCCTCAGTGTGTCTCAGTTGTGCTCAGTGTGTCCCCAGTGTGTCTCAGTGTGTCCCAGGTGTGTTCCAGTGTGTCTCAGTTTGTCTCCATGTATCTGGCCCTTTCAACATCATGAGAGAAACAACCAATTGTCTCTTTCTCCATTATCAACAGATTGGTGTTATGGTCTCATCCATTATCAACAGGCTGTTGGTGTTATGAGTCTCCTCCATTATCAAAGCGTGTGTAGGTTTGGAGTCTCCTCCATTATCAACAGCTGTGGTGTTATGGAGTCTCCTCCATTATCAACAGCTGTGGTGTTATGGAGTCTCCTCCATTATCAACAGCTGTCAGTGTGTTAATGGAGTCTCATCCATTATTCAAACAGCTGCGTGGTGTTATGGAGTCTCCTCCTATTATCAACAGCTGGTGTTATGGAGTCTCCTCCATTATCAACAGCTGTGGTGTTATGGAGTCTCTCCATTATCAACAGCTGTGCGGGGTTTTATGGCAGTCTCCTCCATTATCAACAGCTGTGGTGTTATGGAGTGTTCATCATCTTTAGGTCTTGTGCATGAGCCGGCTCTCTCTGGTAAAATGAGCCACAGCTGCCAAAGCATTCTCCCCCTTCCTCTACAGTACTGTGAGATCAGATACAGGCTATGAGACAGCCTTTATCAATTACTATAGACAGATACAAGCTAAATAATATGGTACAAGTTCTTTATCAATACTATAGCATCAGATACAGCCTTTACCAAGTACTATAGACCAGATACAGCTATGATACAGTCTGTTATCAATACTATGGACCAGATACAGCTATGAGACAGCCTTTATCAATACTATAGATCAGATACAGCGTATGATACAGTCTTTATCAATACTATGACCAGATACAGCTATAGATACAGTCTTTATCAATACTATTACATCAGATACAGCTATGATACAGTCTTTATCAATACTATGGACCAGCAATACAGCTATGAGACAGTCTTTATCAATACTATGACCAGATACAGCTATGAGACAGTCTTTATCAATACTATGGACCAGATACAGCTATGATACAGTCTTTACAATACTGTAGATCAGATACGTCTTTATCAATACTATAGATCAGATACAGCATGAGACAGCTTTATTCAAATACTATAGATCAGATACAGCTATGAACAGCTTTATCAATACTATTAGATCAGATTACAGCTATAGACAGCCTTTTATCAATATACTATAGATCAGATACAGTCTTTATCAATACTATAGACCAGATACAGCTCCTTATCAATACTATAGACCAGATACAGCCTTTATCAATACTATAGACCAGATATACAGCCTTTATCAATACTATAGATCAGATACAGCTATGAGACAGTCTTTATCAATACTATAGATCAGATACAGCTATGATACAGTCTTTATCATACTATGGACAATACAGCTATGAGACCAGCTACAGGTGGCAGATGGATGACGAGAAACCGCCTGTTCACCTCCCTGTCTGGTTCCCACACTTGTGTGAATAAAGTCCAGCCTGATGTGGATATACACTGAGCTGTGTCTGGTCTGCTCTGCCACATTATCTCCATGGCCTGAAGTCATTACTGTCTAATCATATTCAAATAGAGCCATTTGGTGTTTGAGGAGGCGTTCGGGCGCCATCCATATGCAGATGACTGGGGGTGACTGGGACCAGGAAATCGTCTCTGGCATTTATAACAGACTGGCCATTTGTTTCTCGAGGCCCTCAGAACGGCCAATTCTTTCCACGAGACCTCACCACGGCCCGTTTTATTCTTGAGGCCCCATTACTAACCAGATAATATAATTTGCAGCAAAAAAAAAACTAGTTAGACAGGCCCACAGAGCTAAAAATGGACCAGCCCATCTGGCATTCGACCGAAAAACCAGATGGCTGGTCGCCCCTCCCTCTCCCCTCAGACATGTCACAGGACCTGCTCCTCTACTGCTGTACTGTCTAGACTCCTAGGTGACCCATCCTAGGTAATCAGGGCCTGTATTGATCAAATTAGATCAAATCAGAGTAGGAGTTGTGATATAGGTCAGAGTTGCAATTTAAATTATATATCAATAAAATGGTAGGGGAGCTGATCCTAAAGCAGCATTCCTTTCTGAGACGCTTAATGAATACAGACCCCGGGCTTGTGGCCTCTGGAACATGTTCTCCCTCCCCTATTACACTGGAAGAGACAGACGGTCCTCTATGGGATCCCCTGCCATCTCCAGCAGGCAGGCAGACTGCCCCGATGGGTTCTGTTCTCCTGTGGTTTCTGTGGCTCCTTCTCCTGATGGCTTCCGTTCTCCTGTTTGGTTTCCGTTTCTCCTGTTGGTTTTCCGGTCTCCTGTTGGCTTCTGTTCTCCTGTTGGCTCCTGTTCCTCTGATGGCTCTGTTCTCCTGATGGCTTTCTCTGTTCTCCTGTTGGCTTCGTTCTCCGTGATGGTCCTTGTTCCTGATGGTTCTCCTGTTCTCCTGAGTGGCTCTGTTCTCCTGATGGTTCTGTTCTCCTGATGGCTTCTGTTCTCCTGTTGGCTTTCTGTTCTCCTGATGGCTCTGTTCTCCTGTGCGTCTGTCTCCTGTTGGTTTCTTTTCTGTGGCTTCTGTTCTCCTGATGGCTTCTGTTCTCCTGATGGCTTCTGTTCTCCTGATGCTCCTGTTCTCCTGTTGGTTTCTGTTCTTCCTGTTGGCTCCTGTTCTCCTGATGGCTTCCCCTGTTCTCCTGGTTGGTTTCTGTTCTCCTGTTGGTTTCTGTTCTCCTGTTTTGCTTCATGTTCTCCTGTTGGCTCCTGTTCTCCTGATGGCTCCTGTTCTCCCTGTTGTGCTTCTGTTCTCCTTGTTGGTTCTCTGTTCTCCTGTTGGCTTCTGTTCTCCTGTTGGCTCGTTCTCCTGTATGGCTTCTGTTCTCTGTGGCTCTGTCTCCTGTTGGCTCCCGTTCTCCTGATGGCTTCAGTTCTCCTGATGGCTTCTGTTCTTCTGATGGCTTCTGTTCTCCTTGTTGTTTCTGTTCTCCTCTGTTGGTTTGGCTGTTCTCCTGTTGGCTCCTGTTCTCCTGTTGGCTCCTGTTCTCCTGATGGCTTCTGTTCTCCTTGTTGCTTCTGTTCTCCTTGATGGCTTCTGGTCTCACTGATGGCTTTTGTTCTCCTTGATGGCTCCTGTTCTCCTGATGGCTCCTGTTCTCCTGTGGCTTCTGTTCTCCTGTTGGTTCTGTTTCTGGTTCTCCTGATGGCCTTCTCCTCTCTCATTTCCGCTCCATCTCACTTTCTCTTCGATCGTCCACTTCCTTTTTTTTTCCACATATCGCACCTCCTCCCATCTCAGTCCTCCAGGTCTATCATCCACCCACTATTCCCTCTCGGCGCTTTCCACGACCTACGCGATCGCCCT
This sequence comes from Salvelinus sp. IW2-2015, assembly GCF_002910315.2. Lineage (NCBI taxonomy): Eukaryota > Metazoa > Chordata > Actinopteri > Salmoniformes > Salmonidae > Salvelinus > Salvelinus sp. IW2-2015. The sequence continues at coordinate 129,891 of NW_019943546.1, forward strand.
GTGGTTCTGTTTCTAAATCAATTTGCTGTTGAGAATCAGTGAAACCAACAGGGAAGGAAACAGAAACCATAACAGTAGGATGAAACAAAAAAAGCCATCGTGTCTAGAGGGAGGGAACAGAACCAACAGGGGTGGGTCTTGAGAACAGTCAGGGAACCAACAGTTGAGAGAACAGGAAGCCATCAGTTTTGTGACGAACAGAAGCCATCAGCCGAAAACAAAGCCAATCCAGGAAGATACCAGAAGCCATAGGAGAACAGAAACCAAACAGCCGGAGAACAGAAGCCATTTCTAGTGAGAACAGGAGCCATCAGGAGAACAGAAGCCAACAGGGAGAACAGAAAGCCATCAGTGTGAGAACGAGAAGCCATCAGGAGAACAGAGCCAATCAGGAGAACAGGGAGCATCAGGAAAATCTAGAGACCATCAGCCAGGAGAACAGAAGCCAACAGGAGAACAGAAGCCATCAGGAGAACAGGAGCCATCAGGAGAACAGGAGCCAACAGGAGAACAGAAGCCAACAGGAGAACGGAAACCAACAGGAGAACGGAAACCAACAGGAGAACGGAAGCCATCAGGAGAACAGGAGCCAACAGAAACCARCAGGAGAACAGAACCCATCGGGGCAGTCTGCCTGCCTGCTGGAGGATGGCAGGGGGGATCCCATAGAGGACCGTCTGTCTCTTCCAGGTAATAGGGGAGGGAGAACATGTCCAGAGGCCACAAGCCCCGGGGTCTGTATTCATTAAGCGTCTCAGAAAAGGAATGCTGCTTTAGGATCAGCTCCCCTACCATTTTATTGATTATAATTTAAATTGCAACTCTGATCCTATATCACAACTCCTACTCTGATTTGATCTAATTTGATCAATACAGGCCCTGATTACCTAGGATGGGTCACCTAGGAGGTCTAGACAGTAGCAGCAGTAGAGGGAGCAGGTCCTGTGACATGTCTGAGGGGAGAGGGGAGGGGCCGACCAGCCATCTGGTTTTTCGGTCGAATGCCAGATGGGCTGGTCCATTTTTAGCTCTGTGGGCCTGTCTAACTAGTTTTTTTTTGCTGCAAAATTATAATTATCTGGTTAGTAATGGGGGCCTCAAAGAATAAAACGGGCCGGTGTGAGGTCCTCGTGGAAAGAAATTGGCCGTTCTGAGGGCCTCGAGAAACAAAATGGGCCAGTCTGTTATAAATGCCAGAGACGATTTCRGGTCCCAGTCRYACCCCCAGGTCATCTGCATATGGATGGGCTGCCCAGACGCCTCCTCAAACACCAAATGGCTCTATTTGAATATGATTAGACAGTAATGACTTCAGGCCYTGGAGATAATGTGGCAGAGCAGACCAGACACAGCTCAGTGTATATCCACATCAGGCTGGACTTTATTCACACAGTGTGGGAACCAGACAGGGAGGTGAATCAGGCGGTTTCTCGTCATCCATCTGCCACCTGTAGCTGGTCTCATAGCTGTATCTGATCCATAGTATTGATAAAGACTGTATCATAGCTGTATTCTGATCTATAGTTTGATAAAGACTGTCTCATAGCTGTATCTGATCTATAGTATTGATAAAGGCTGTATCTGGTCTATAGTATTGATAAAGGCTGTGATCTGGTCTATAGTACTGATAAAGGCTGTATCTGGTCTATATATTGATAAAGACTGTATCTGATCTATAGTATTGATAAAGGCTGTCTCATAGCTGTATCTGATCTATAGTATTGATAAAGACTGTATCATAGCTGTATCTGATCTATAGTATTGATAAAGGCTGTCTCATAGCTGTATCTGATCTATAGTATTGATAAGACTGTATCTGATCTTATAGTATTGATAAAGACTGTATCATAGCTGTATCTGGTCCAATAGTTGATAAAGACGGTCTCATAGCTGTATCTGGTCCATAGTATTGATAAAGACTGTCTCATAGCTGTATCTGATCATAGTATGATAAAGGCTGTATCTGATCTATAGTATTGATAAAGACTGTATCATAGCTGTATCTGGTCCATAGTATTGATAAAGGCTGTCTCATAGCTGTATCTGATCTATAGTATTGATAAAGACTGTCTCATAGCTGTATCTGGTCCATAGTATTGATAAAGACTGTATCATAGCTGTATCTGATCTATAGTATTGATAAAGACTGTATCATAGCTGTATCTGGTCCATAGTATTGATAAGACTGTATCATAGCTGTATCTGGTCTATAGTATTGGTAAAGGCTGTCTCATAGCTGTATCTGGTCCATAGTATTGATAAAGACTGTATCATAGCGTATCGTGTCTATAGTATTGGTAAAGGCTGTATCTGATCTATAGTATTGATAAAGACTGTATCATAGCTGTATCTGGTCTATAGTATTGATAAAGGCTGTCTCATAGCTGTATCTGATCTCACAGTACTGTAGAGGAAAGGGGGAGATGCTTTGGCAGCTGTGGCTCATTTTACCAGTAGAGCCGGCTCATGCACAAGACCTAAAGATGATGAACACTCCATAACACCACAGCTGTTGATAATGGGAGACTCCATAACACCACAGCTGTGATAATGGAGGAGACTCCAAACACCCAAGCTGTTGATAATGGAGGAGACTCCATAACACCACAGCTGTTGATAAGGAGGAGACTCCATAACACCACAGCTGTTGATAATGGAGGAGACTCCATAACACCAGCTGTTGATAATGGATAGACTCCATAACACCACAGCTGTTGATAATGGAGGAGACTCCATAACACCACAGCTGTTGATAATGAGGAGGACTCCATAACACCACAGCTGTTGATAATGGAGGAGACTCCATAACACCACAGCTGTTGATAATGGAGGAGACTCCATAACACCACAGCTGTTGATAATGGATGAGACTCCATAACACCACAGCTGTTGATAATGGAGAAGAGACAATTGGTTGTTTTCTTCATGATGTTGAAAGGGCCAGATACATTGAGACAAACTGAGACACAACTGGAACACACTGGGACACACTGAGACACACTGGACACACTGAGACACACTGAGACACACTGAGGCACACTGAGGCACACTGAGACACACTGAGACACACTGCCCTGTTCACATGGCAACACTGGGAAATGCAGACAGTGCTATACCACACACACACACACATATTATTCTGAAGCTTGGGTGGCTAAGATTCTAAATATGTTCATTACAAATAAATTTGAAACTTGAAACAAAGCTGTATTACAAGAGAGACATCACAGATATGGACTACCCAGTGGGGGTATGGGAGATGTAAACTACTACCCAGTGGGGATGGGATGATAAAAGCCTAAACTACCCAGTGGGGTATGGGATGATACAAGCCTAACTACCCAGTGGGGGTATGGATGATACAAGCCTAACTACCCAGTGGGGGTATGGATGATACAAGCCTAACTACCCAGTGGGGGTATGGGATGATACAAGCCTAACTACCCAGTGGGGGTATGGGATGATACAAGGCCTAACTACCCAGTGGGGGTATGGACGATTACAAGCCACTACCCAGTGGGGGTATGGGATGATACAAGCCTAACTACCCAGTGGGGTATGGGATGATACAAGCCTAACTACCCAGTGGGGTATGGAGATACAAGCCTAACTACCAGTGGGGTATGGGATTGATACAAGCCTAACTACCAGTGGGGGTATGGGACGATACAAGCCTAACTACCCGGGGGGAATGGGATGATACAAGCCTAACTACCCAGTGGGGTATGGGACGATACAAGCCTAACTACCCAGTGGGGGTTATGGGATGATACAAGCCTAACTACCAGTGGGGGTATGGGACGATTACAAGCCTAACTACCCAGTGGGGGTATGGGATGATACAAGCCTAACTACCCAGTGGGGGTATGGGACGATACAAGCCTAACTACCCAGTGGGGGAATGGGATGATACAAGCCTAACTACCCAGTGGGGGTATGGGACGATACAGGCCTAACTACCCAGTGGGGGTATGGGACGATACAAGCCTAACTACCCAGTGGGGGTATGGGACGATCCAAACCGAACTACCCAGTGGGTGGAAGCGGGTAGAGGGTGGACGGGGCGTGTCTCAGCCAGGCAGGGCAACATCTAACATCAGGTCGTCTGTTGCCTCCTATCCAATAAATATAATGAGTCTGAATCAGAGAGTTGTGCTGTTTTAATGGTGTGTAATGGTATGCAGCCTGACAGGCTAATAGCCCAGGCTCTGTGGTCTTTCTCATTACAACGGCCTCCTTCCCAAATGGGACACTGTAAAGTCCTCTGTAAAGTGCACTACTTTTGACCAGGGCCCATGCTGAGCTGATGCTGAGCTGAGGCCTTGGTTTGTCTGCACACTGTAGTAGTTAGCTAACCCTCCCTCCCTCCCTCCCTCTGCAATCATCTGAGCTACATATTACTGTCTGTCTGAACCTCAGTTTAATGAAGAGGGCAATCATAAGGCGTTTAAATTTAATGAAACCTGCAGCCATCTGCTGTAAAGCGTGATGGGGGTCGTCCCTGGAGATGAAGCCATCATTTTAGAGAAGAGGAGGATACCCAATTTAGGTTGTAGGACCTGTTATAGATGAATAATAAAAAGTCATTGGAATTCATCCTCGGAAGAAAATCACCTATATATATATATATATATATATATATATATATATATATATATATATATATATATATATATATATATATATTATATATAACTTTGATATTAGGGCTGCAACTTCAAAAACGGATTTATCCGTTTAAGATCACGATCATTCAGAAATGCTGTGCAGAATTTTAGTCGTTCATCTTCACAATGTTAAGACGAGAATAAAGGACAAGGGAGGCTGGTGTGTTGAAAGCATGTTCATAATGTGGGAGGCAGCTGCTTCTGCTGCTGCCACTGCTGGTTGATGTAATAATGCTGGGATTGTATTGTAACGGCACGACTCTGGATAGAGCAGTGAGGATAGAGGTTAGAGTAGACTTATCAGGTTCACTGTGTTGATTCTGACTAGAAGCCAGCTCATGCCAGATCTGGGCACTGAGAAGCTGTTGGGGCTGTTCTAGACATTATTGCGTGAGACAGAATAAACCTGTCTCTCGCAGACAATGCCTCGTTTATCAAGAAGCTTCGTATCGTATAACCAGAAATCTTCTGACAGACAAAGCCATGGAGGCTATGATTATGACTGACTGGAGAACAGGTTAGAGTCTGAAGAACAGGGTTAGAAGTACAAACTAAAGCTTGGAAATATGTGAACAACAGCCAATTTTCTGAGTACAACTAAGTAAAGGTTGTCATTAGCTACTTGATCTTGTGGCACTTCGTTGCATTTCTGGCAGCTATAGTCACGTAAAACGGATTCTAAAAGTAGGGAAATTAGGGAACTGTACAAACGTTAAATTAAACAGTGAGTGTATGAGTTCATGTTAAGGGTAAGGGTCAACTGTATGACATTTTCAGTTTGGCCTACAGATGAAAACTCCCCACTGTCACCGTTTTTTTTGTTCTGCCTGTCGTGGTTCCCTCTGTGAAGGACGAAGTACAGACACTTGCAGGTCAGGTGTAGAGACTGCGGCTTTCAGCTTGTTTACAGTCAACATGTTCCGTTAGGCTCTGGGATATCCACATGTGGGACAGGTGCATGGGACAGCCGTCACCTCACCTTCCTGTGGTAGTCGAGATCCAATGGTCCTAGAGTGAGACTGCTGCAAGACGCTGCTACAAGACTGGCTGACACTGGACACTGGCTGAGGAACTGTGGACTAGACACTGGACACTGGCTGAGGAACTGTGGACTGGACACTGGACACTGGACACTGGCTGAGGAACTCTGGACTGGACACTGGACACTGGCTGAGGAACTGTGGACTGGACACTGGACACTGGCTGAGGAACTGTGGACTGGACACTGGACACTGGCTGAGGAACTGTGGACTGGACACTGGACACTGGACACTGGACACTGGACACTGGACACTGGCTGAGGAACTCTGGACTGGACACTGGACACTGGCTGAGGAACTGTGGACTGGACACTGGACACTGGCTGAGAACTGTGGACTGGACACTGGACACTGGCTGAGGAACTCTGGACTGGACACTGGACACTGGCTGAGGAACTGTGGACTGGACACTGGACACTGGCTGAGGAATGTGGACTGGACACTGGACACTGGCTGAGGAACTCTGGACTGGACACTGGACACTGGCTGAGGAACTGTGGACAGGAAAATATACAGTGTACTCAGAAAATATTCAGAAAGAAAAATACGTTACAGCCTTATTCCAAAATAGATTAAGTTGTTTCCTCATCAATCTACACACAATATCCCATAATGACAAAGCGAAAAGAGGTTTTTAGACATTTTAGCAAACTAAAACAGAAATACCTTATTTAATTGATTGGACATGATTTGGAAAGGCACACATCTGTCATGCTACAGTTGACAGTACATGTCAGAGCAAAACCAAGTCACGAGGTCAAAGGAATTGTCCGTAGAGTTCTGAGACAAGATTGTGTTGAGGCATATTTCTGGGGAAGGGTACCAAAAATGTCCGCAGCGTTGAGGGTCCCCATGTACACAGTGGCTCAATCATCACCAAGAACCTGATGGTCACTCTAACAGAGCTCCAGAGTTCCTCTGTGGAGATGGGAGAACCTTCCAGAAGGACAACCATCACTGCAGCAGATGTTTAAAAAAGTCAAGGGTCTGAATACTTTCAGAATGCACTGTACAGTGGTAGAAAGTAAACGATAAACATCCTCAAACTGTAAAGTGGTAGAAAGTAAACGATAAACATCCTCAAACTGTACAGTGGTAGAAAGTGAACGATAAACATCCTCAAACTGTACAGTGGTAGAAAGTAACAATAAACATTCTCAAACTGTACAGTGGTAGAAAGTAAACAATAAACATCCTCAAACTGTACAGTGGTAGAAAGTAAACAATAAACATCCTCAAACTGTACAGTGGTAGAAAGTAAACAATAAACATTCTCAAACTGTACAGTGGTAGAAAGTAAACAATAAACATTCTCAAACTGTACAGTGGTAGAAAGTAAACAATAAACATCCTCAAACTGTACAGTGGTAGAAAGTAACAATAAACATTCTCAAACTGTACAGTGGTAGAAAGTAAAACGATAAACATCCTCAAACTGTACAGTGGTAGAAAGTAAACAATAAACATTCTCAAAACTGTACAGTGGTAGAAAGTAAACAATAAACAATCTTCTACTTCTGCACCAGGAAAATAGCAAAACGC
>NW_019943546.1:137498-147042 GCF_002910315.2 Salvelinus sp. IW2-2015
GAGGCACTGTGGACAGGAAAATATACAGTGTACTCAGAAAATATTCAGAAAGAAAAATACGTTACAGCCTTATTCCAAAATAGATTAAGTTGTTTCCTCATCAATCTACACACAATATCCATAATGACAAAGCGAAAAGAGGTTTTTAGACATTTTAGCAAACTAAAACAGAAATACCTTATTTATTGATTGGACATGATTTGGAAAGGCACACATCTGTCATGCTACAGTTGACAGTACATGTCAGAGCAAAACCAAGTCACGAGGTCAAAGGAATTGTCCGTAGAGTTCTGAGACAAGTTGTGTTGAGGCATATTTCTGGGGAAGGGTACCAAAAATGTCCGCAGCGTTGAGGTCCCCATGTACACAGTGGCCTCAATCATCACCAAGAACCTGATGGTCACTCTAACAGAGCTCCAGAGTTCCTCTGTGGAGATGGGAGAACCTTCCAGAAGGACAACCATCACTGCAGCAGATGTTTAAAAAAGTCAAGGGTCTGAATACTTTCAGAATGCACTGTACAGTGGTAGAAAGTAAACGATAAACATCCTCAAACTGTACAGTGGTAGAAAGTAAACGATAAACATCCTCAAACTGTACAGTGGTAGAAAGTGAACGATAAACTCCTCAAACTGTACAGTGGTAGAAAGTGAACAATAAACATTCTCAAACTGTACAGTGGTAGAAAGTAACAATAAACATCCTCAAACGTACAGTGGTGAAAGTAAAATAAACATCCTCAAACTGTACAGTGGTAGAAAGTAAACAATAAACATTCTCAAACTGTACAGTGGTAGAAAGTAAACAATAAACATTCTCAAACTGTACAGTGGTAGAAAGTAAACAATAAACATCTCAAACTGTACAGTGGTAGAAAGTGAACAATAAACATTCTCAAACTGTACAGTGTAGAAAGTAAACGATAAACATCCTCAAACTGTACAGTGGTAGAAAGTAACAAATAAACATTCTCAAACTGTACAGTGGTAGAACGTAAACAATAAACTCTCAAACTGTACAGTGGTAGAAAGTAAACAATAACATTCTCAACTGTACAGTGGTAGAAAGTAAACAATAAAACATTCTCAAAACTGTACAGTGGTAGAAAAGTAAACAATAAACATTCTCAAACTGTACAGTGGTAGAAAGTAAACAATAAACATTCTCAAACTGTACAGTGGTAGAAAGTAAACAATAAACATTCTCAAACTGTACAGTGGTAGAAAGTAAACAATAAACATTCTCAAACTGTACAGTGGTAGAAAGTAAACAATAAACATCCTCAAACTGTACAGTGGTAGAAAGTAAACAATAAACATCCTCAAACTGTACAGTGGTAGAAAGTAAACAATAAACATTCTCAAACTGTACAGTGGTAGAAAGTAAATAATAAACATTCTCAAACTGTACAGTGGTAGAAAGTAAACAATAAACATCCTCAAACTGTACAGTGGTAGAAAGTAAACAATAAACATCCTCAAACTGTACAGTGGTAGAAAGTAAACAATAAACATCCTCAAACTGTACAGTGGTAGAAAGTAACAATAAACATCCTCAAACTGTACAGTGGTAGAAAGTAAACAATAAACATCTCAAACTGTACAGTGGTAGAAAGTAAACAATAAACATTCTCAAACTGTACAGTGGTAGAAAGTAACAATAAACATTCTCAAACTGTACAGTGGTAGAAAGTAAACGATAAACATTCTCAAACTGTACAGTGGTAGAAAGTAAACATAAACATTCTCAAACTGTACAGTGGTAGAAAGTAAACAATAAACATTCTACAACTGTACAGTGGTAGAAAGTAAACAATAAACATTCTCAAACTGTACAGTGGTAGAAAGTAAACAATAAACATTCTCAACTGTACAGTGTAGAAAGTAAACAATAAACATTCTCAAACTGACAGTGGTAGAAAGTAAACGATAAACATTCTCAAACTGTACAGTGGTAGAAAGTAAACAATAAACATTTCAAACTGTACAGTGGTAGAAAGTAAACAATAAACATTCTCAAACTGTACAGTGGTAGAAAGTAAACAATAAACATTCTCAAACTGTACAGTGGTAGAAAGTAAACAATAAACATTCTCAAACTGTACAGTGGTAGAAAGTAAACAATAAACATTCTCAAACTGTACAGTGGTAGAAAGTAAGCTAACATCCAAACTGTACAGTGTAGAAGTAAACAATAAACATCCTCAAACTGTACAGTGGTAGAAAGTAACGATAAACATTCTCAAACTGTACAGTGGTAGAAAGTAAACAATAAACATTCTCAAACTGTACAGTGTAGAAAGTGAACGATAACATTCTCAAACTGTACAGTGGTAGAAAGTAAACAATAAACATCCTAAACTGTACAGTGTAGAAAGTAAACAATAAACATCCTCAAACTGTACAGTGGTAGAAAGTAAACAATAAACATCCTCAAACTGTACAGTGGTAGAAAGTAAACAATAAACATCCTCAAACTGTACAGTGGTAGAAAGTAAACAATAAACATCCTCAAACTGTACAGTGGTAGAAAGTAAACAATAAACATCCTCAAACTGTACAGTGGTAGAAAGTGAACAATAAACATCCTCAAACTGTACAGTGGTAGAAAGTAAACCATAAACATCCTCAAACTGTACAGTGGTAGAACGTAAACAATAAACATCCTCAAACTGGTAGAAAGTAAACAATAAACATTCTCAAACTGTACAGTGGTAGAAAGTAAACAATAAACATCCTCAAACTGTACAGTCTCAGTCATTCACAACGTGAAGAAATATTGCACCTGTGGATTAGCTCAGAAATACACACTACATGCTTTAACTTCAGATGGAAGATTTATAGACTAAAACACTTCGAACCAATAAGATCAGTTCATAGTGACACATTTTTTAAATGTCAAATACCAAATTCCGCAGCTACGTGGTTAATATGTGACAAATGCAGTCTTCTTTAATCCTGTTTTATTTCTTTTCAGGTCACTGTGGCTGTGTTTATACGGGCAGCCCAATTCTTTTGACCAATTACATCAGATCTCTTTCACATCAGATCTCTTTCAAAGCTCTCTCAAAAAATATTTTAATTTGATATGATAATACTCTTGACACTATAGCAGAGGTCTGTCATGCTATCAGATAACAAACTGTCAAACAGACTTCATTTAAAGTAACATCTATAAGATCAACTGTTATGAAATCCACTGAACTGCATAGAAATCATCTGGGTTTCCACCAGACTCTGTTCTCAGGGCCTTACTGTGAAGGCACCAGACTCTGTTCCCAGGGCCTTACTGTGAAGGCACCAGACTCTGTTCTCAGGGCCTTACTGTGAAGGCACCAGACTCTGTTCCCAGGGCCTTACTGTGAGGACACCAGACTCTGTTCCCAGGGCCTTACTGTGAAGGAGAAAGCCTCTGTTCCAGGGCCTTACTGTGAAGGCACCAGACTCTGTTCCCAGGGCCTTACTGTGAAGGCACCAGACTCTGTTCCCAGGGCCTTACTGTGAAGGAGAATAGCCTCTGTTCCCAAGGCCTTACTGTGAAGGCACCAGCCTCTGTTCCCAGGGCCTTACTGTGAAGGAGGCCAGTCTGTTCTCAGGGCCTTACTGTGAAGACACCAGCCTCTGTTCTCAGGGTCTTACTGTGAAGGAGGCCAGTCTCTGTTCCCAGGGCCTTACTGTGAAGGAGACCAGCCTCTGTTCTCAGGGCCTTACTGTGAAGGCACCAGCCTCTGTTCCCAGGGCCTTACTGTGAAGGAGGCCAGTCTCTGTTCCCCGGGCCTTACTGTGAAGGAGGCCAATCTCTGTTCCCAGGGCCTTACTGTGAAGGAGAACAGCCTCTGTTCTCAGGGCCTTACTGTGAAGACACCAGCCTCTGTTCTCAGGGCCTTACTGTGAAGGCACCAGCCTCTGTTCCCAGGGCCTTACTGTGAAGGAGGCCAATCTCTGTTCCCAGGGACTTACTGTGAAGGAGGCCAGTCTGTTCTCAGGGCCTTACTGTGAAGGCACCAGACTCTGTTCTCAGGGCCTTACTGTGAAGACACCAGTCTCTGTTCCCAGGGCCTTACTGTGAAGGAGATATGGGTTCCAACACTATTCGTAATCATTTCAAATAGTTTATGTGTGATTGATTTAGTTTGCCTGCCGCATTGGAACCAATAAAAGTGTTGTAAAATATCAAACTCCGCCCCATAGGGTCCTGCAGGCAGGCTAAAGTAGTCAACAGATGAAATAGTGTTTGAACAGAGGTCTTCTGTGGTGCTGTGTGTGATGCTTGACCCTCTGAGGTCACAGACAGATCTTTGAGAAATCTGGTTTGATTCCTTTGACATCTTATGGCAGAGAGACGAGAGAGAGAGAGAGAGCTCTCTCCACAGCGGGCGACCGCTTACGCACGGCGGAGAGGCATTCCTTTGTTAAGTGTTTGAGTCACACTTAAAGGATTAGAAAAGCAGTTGGAAAAAGGCACAAGGAATTATGTTTGGAGTCACCTACTGAAATGTTTTAGTCCCGTAACCAACTAGGTGCTGAAGCGGAACGGGATTTATGAGACCAAAATGATCAACTTTTCCGTCTTAACAGTGAAGTGGACGTCACAATAACACGTTGGGGCAAAATGACAGGTTGCTTGGGGCTAAATCAATGGAATAAATAATTGTTCATTGTCTGTACTCGTAGACCTGCTGTTAGCCTGGGTACCGTTACATTGTACTGTAGACCTGCTGTTAGCCTGGGTACCGTTACATTGTACTGTAGTGCTGCTGTTAGCCTGGGTACCGTTACATTGTACTGTAGTGCTGCTGTTAGCCTGGTACCGTTACATTGTACTGTAGACCTGCTGTTAGCCTGGGTATCGTTACATTGTACTGTAGTGCTGCTGTTAGCCAGGGTATCGTTACATTGTACTGTAGGCCTGCTGTTAGTCCTGGGTACCGTTACATTGTACTGTAGCCCTGCTGTTAGCCTGGGTACGTTACATTGTACTGTAGCCTGCTGTTAGCCTGGGTACCGTTACATTGTACTGTAGACCTGCTGTTAGCCTGGGTACCGTTACATTGTACTGTAGGCTGCTGTTAGCCTGGGTATTACATTGTACTGTAGGCCTGCTGTTAGCCTGGGTACCTTACATTGTCTTTACTGTAGACTGCTGTTAGCCTGGGTACCTTACATTGTACTGTAGGCCTGCTGTTAGCCTGGGTACCGTTACATTGTGCTTACTGTAGACCTGCTGTTAGCCTGGGTACCGTTACATTGTACTGTAGGCTGCTGTTAGCCTGGGTACCTTACATTGTACTTGTAGACTGCTGTTAGCCTGGGTACCGTTACATTGTACTGTAGGCCTGCTGTTAGCCTGGGTACCGTTACATTGAGTGCCATTTAACTTATATTTGACGTTATTTTCAATTGGACGTTACATTTAGTACGTCTCAGAGTAGGAGTGATATCTAGGATCAGTTTAGCCTTTCAGGTCCTAATAAATAAAGGTCATCTGGACAGAAGGGACCTGGTCCTAGATCAGATCTCCTACTATGCTTTATGACTACAGGCCCAGATCTGTACAGTACATACTTCTGCCCAGCTCTACTAACACACATTGTCATGATACAGATCTACAGTACGTGCATTGTCTGCATGGGAAATACTTCATCTCCTAGATAGATCGTGGCTGCGTCCCAAATGGAATACTAGACTAGATCATGTCTGCGTCCCAAATGGAACACTAGACTAGATCATGTCTGCGTCCCAATGTGCAACCTATTCCCTTCATAGTGCACTACTTTTGACCAGGACCCTACAGGGAACATGGTCCCATTTGGGACGGACAATGTGTCGTCAGTGTTCACTATATTTCATTGTTTCTGTCATCTTCATCATAACCCACACTCACCTGAATCTCACAGTTCAATCTAGAAGGCTTGTCTGACTAGCCCTCACGTTGAAAGGCGTGGTAGGATAAATCATTGGTGAGGATTTCTTATGCCAACATGTCTGACCAGCCCTCGCGTTGAAAGGCGTGGTAGGATAAATCATTGGTGAGGATTTCTTAGCCAACATGTCTGACCAGCCCTCACGTTGAAAGGCGTGGTAGGATAAATCATTGGTGAGGATTTCTCAGCAACATGGTTCCCATATATCTCACATTTTATAGCGTTTCAGAATCGTCTCTCTTGATTTGACTTTGGTATGCGAGGTAGGGTGAGAGGGGTGAGAGGGGTTTCTGAAGAATGGAGAAAGAGGGTATAGCGCCTCTGCTGGACAGGTTGTGAACTGGTTATTCTGGTTATTCTTGGAAAACATTTAATTTTTAAATGTGTAATTGAACCTTTATTTAACTAGGCAAGTCAGTTGAGAACAAATTCTTATTTTACAATGACGGCCTATATGTAACGGTATCCAGGCTAACAGGAGGCCTACAGTACAATGTAACGTACCCAGGCTAAATGGCACATACCAAAACATAACAACAGTATTGGATTGATCAGCATTACAAACACAGTTTATTTTAGACTTTTAAGGCCTGAATTCAATCAGATCGTTAACCGGCGCTAGGACACCCACATAGCTGATGTTTTGGCGGTGTCGGAGGTGGAACTGCATGGAAGCTGTCATTGTCACGAGGCCACACCGTCCCACACTCTCCTTAGAAAGAGTGTGAAGGAGAAAGCGTAGGCCGTAATATAAAAATAATAACACTCAAACTGAAAATCATTCAATTAAATAATATAGTATTTCCGTCAGTCTAATCCAGKTGTAGATTACATCACACATTCCAGTGTTCCAACTTGTCAACACGGCTACATGGGATCCCTACGAACGCAACTCTGTGCAGTCAGCGGCAATGTCCGCGATAGTTATAATACCAGGCGCCGCTTGTGGATTTGACAGCTCTAACGCGTTCCACCTCCGACACAAACACCCAGCTAGCTATGCGGGTTATGACTAGCGCGAATCTGATTGACTAGAGCCCTAAAATCATTTTAATTATGATTTTGTGATAAAGTGATGATTATAAGCCTRTTGTTAAACAAGTAGCAGAGGAAGAGACGAGGGTAAGTTGAGAGCAGGAGAAGGGAGAGAGGGGGAACACATCCCCAGGGTAGACATTCCTTCATGACTTCAAGTGTTTCTCTTGCTTTTCTTCTTGAATAATTTCCCAACCCATTCCCCACTACCTGATGACCTCTGACCTTCTGTAGGCCTCTGTAGCTAAATACAGACCTTCAATAGGCATCTGTAGCTAAATACAGACCTTCTATAGGCATCTGTAGCTAAATACAGACCTTCTATAGGCATCTGTAGCTAAATACAGACCTTCTATAGGCCTCTGTAACTAAATACAGACCTTCTATAGGCCTCTGTAACTAAATACAGACCTTCTGTAGGCCTCTGTAGCTAAATACAGACCTTCTATAGGCCTCTGTGCTAATACAGACCCTTCTATAGCACGGTAACTAAATACAGACATTCTATAGGGCCTCTGTAACAAATCCAGACCTTCTATAGGCCTGTACCTAATAAGACCTTCTATATGGCCTCTGTAGCTAAATACAGACCTTCTATAGCCTCTATGCTAAATACAGACCTTCTTAGGCCTCTGTAACTAAACAGACTTCATATGCCGCTGTGCTAATTAAAGAGACTTCTCTAGGCATCTGTAACTAATACAGACCTGTAGGTTCTTATGTGTTGACTTGACGTTAGCTATACTATGGTGACACGAATGTAGGCCTGGTGTGCTTACGGTTAAGCGGTTTATGAATATGCAAGGTTTGGCCTTGGAAAGGTTTTTGCTCGTCATGGTCCAGACTGCTGCTGGGCAATTGTGTTAGTGACTGGGTGTGCAGAGTAAGCCCAAGCGAAAAGGGAAATTAAGTTTGTGGCGCATGAAGAACATCTTTGCAACTGTTTGACTATGAATTGATAACCATAGATCAGCTAGATGCAAGATGTCAGGCGAGTATGAATGTGTCACTGTGCTGTCACCTTGATTACAACAATTCTGTCCACCTGTGTGCACCTACCAATGTAAATCGTTTCATTAATCATGCAGGCTAGTGTGAACAGTCATAGCTTCTGTCCTCTCCCACGGCAGGTACCAGGGGACTCTGCAACACATAGAACTAACAGCGGGACCCTCGAAGCATCGTTACCATCACTCCAACAAAATCCGCGGCGCTGCCAGAGCAAGGGAACAACTACTTCAAGGTCTCAGAAGCGAGTGATGTCACCGATTGAAATGCTATTAGCGGCACCCTGCTCATTACTCGCATTCACAGTCGTGTACACTAAGGTTGCTAGGCAACCTCAATGATGGGTACGCAAATGTGAGTATCATGTAGTACCTAACCTTACTACTTTGACTTTATTGTCTTACTGGAGTGGATAGGAAATTAGCCTGCTGGCTACTGAGTGGGATCGAACATAGCTGCTGGCCTTAATTTGTGGACTAGGCAATCCTGTAGCCCTGGGGATAAACATCGCCTTGGCCTTACTGAGTCTAGGACTTGCCTGCGACAAGGTCGAGACATTAGCCTGCTGGCCTTACTGAGTCTATGGAACATTAGCCTGCTGGCCCTTACTGGATGGATAGGACACATTAGCCCTGCTGGCCCCCTTTAAAACTGAGCGGATAGGACATAGCCTGCTGGCCTTATGAGTTCTGAGTTTAGGAACATTAGCCTGCTGTCACTTACTGAGGTCGATAAGAAATTGCCTGCTGCTACTGAGTTGATAGGATATTGCCTGCTGGCCCTTACTGAGTGAAATTAGGGAAAAATTAGCCCTGTGTTCTTACTCGAGTCGCATAGGAACATAGCCTGCCTGGCACGAGTTGATAGGAAGTCCTTTACTATGAAGGAACATAGCCTCTGGCCGCTTCCTGCGAGTCTAATAGGCAATAATTAGCCTGCTGGCCTTAACTGAGTGCATAGATACATTAGCCTGCTGCCTTATGAGTGCTAATGGAAACTTAGCCTGCTGGCCTTACTGAGTCATAGGAACATACCTGCTGCTAGGGTGCTGCCTGCTGTGCGTTGACATTAGCCTGCTGGCTACTGAGTTGGATCATTAGTCCTGCTGGCCTTACTGAGTCTATAGGAAGCATTAGCCTGCTGCCTTAGTGAGTCATAGGAACATTAGCCTGCTGGCCTTCTGAGTGGATAAGGAATTAGCTCCTGCTGCTGGCGTAACCTTGAGCTCTGCCTACTGATCGAAGGATTAGCCTGCTTGGCCTTACTGGTCTATAGGAACAGTAGCTGCTGTCTTACTGGGGCTGGATAGGAACTATCTGCGCCTTACTGAGTGATAGGAACATTAGCCTGCTGGCTTACTGAGTCTATAGGAACATTAGCCTGCCTTCGGCATGACATTAGCCTGCGCTCGGTCATAGGAACATTGCCGCTGCCTGAGCTTAGAATTACCTGGGCATGTCGAAGAGCATTAGCTGCTGGCCTTACTGAGTCCATAGGAACATAGCCTGCTGGCCTTACTGACGTCTGATAGACATTATCGCCTGCTGGGCCTTACTGAGTCGATGAGGAACATTAGCC
>NW_019943547.1:0-2514 GCF_002910315.2 Salvelinus sp. IW2-2015
AATGTCCGACGTGCTGTTTTGCTCTGCGAGTAAAACAGCATAGGAAGCCTCTTTTTCCACGAGTCATCACTGTGACACACAACCCGAATAACTTTGTCTTCACCACGTTAGCACAAACACATTCATCTCAAGACTATGCCTTGGAAACTATTTGAGGAATGCAGCATTTTAACCTCCGAATGTCAGCACAGCATCTTGAAAGAAGCTCCAAGTTACTAATTCACATGCCATTTTAAAAACAACTCCAGAAGATTCTTCCAGAGGACGAAGCACTTTAAAGTTGTTGGGGGGGAAAAAAGCTGTCAAATGTAACGTTAACATTGGCAGGCCTGTCAGCAGATAACTTACACCCTGACACTTCTTCACCGGATAAACAGAAAAAAATAGAGCGTGAGGGGAGAGGGAGTTCTACTGGGATACAACAGCAGCTTTTAGTCCATCTTATCCAAAGATTGCCCGAGTCCAAAACGGATTAAAAATGACACAATATTTGGACTGCCAACCACCAACTTCTTGACTGCAGCCGTTCTGGACGACTTGAGCGTGGGACTAAAATTAACTCCCGAGAAAGAGAGAGGCAGAATGGAAGAAAGACAGACAGAAAGAAAAGAGAAAACATTGAGGCCAACACAAACTTGGCCTACTTAGAATATATTCCAATATATCCTTAGATAGCACCAACATGCACAGTTTACTGTAGTGGGGACATGAAAGCAAACATGGTTATGCTATGGGACTCTGCCTAAGGTGTCTACTTTTGGCATCCCAAGGAATGCTCTGTTCTTTTCCCTTTAAGAGAAGAAAAGAAAAGGGGATTGTGGGCCGGCTCCCACCCTCCCAGCTCCCTGGCTCGGCCTGTACCTGCAGGTAAGCGCAAGCTGTGTGCACATTGCCATGGTGACACAGGTGTGAGGGTTGGCCAGGTGTGGTTGGAGGGAGGGAGCTGGGAGATATAGAGGTATCCCAGGTATCTGCCATGTCAGTGGTGGGCTGGCACAAGACCCAGGGATTGTGTGGCAGGAGCAGAGAGGGAAAGGGAGAGTGAGGCCAAGGCATCCTTCACCTCCTCTCCCTCGCTGGGGCTTACTCATTAGGAGATGCTGGTGGAATGTGAGCTATGTGCTCTTTGCTCTGGCCCCTGTCTGGGCCTCTCAGGTGGGGTGGAGAGGTAGGCTGCTGTCACTCTTACTCACTKTTAGTCTATCCATAGGCTACTGTGAGAGCCTGGTATGGCCATGTACAATAAACGTCTTCWTCAGGATCGTTACCACTATAATCATCCTCATCATCTTTTTTATTTAAAAAAACCCTGTTATTTAACCTTTATTTAACATTTACAACCGCGACCTGGCGAAGATAAAGCAAAGCAGTGCGACACAAACACAGAGTTACACATATAAATAAACAAACGTACAGTCAATAACACAATATGAAAGTATATAAACAGTGTGTGCAAATGAAGTAAGATTAGGGAGATAAGGCAATAAATAGGCCATAGTGGCGAAGTAATTACAATTTAGCAATTAAACACTGGAGTGATAGACGTGCAGCAGATGAATGTGCAAGTAGAGATACTGGGGTGCAAAGGAGCAAGAATAACAATATGGGGATGAGGTAGTTTGGGTGGGCTATTTACAGATGGGCTATGTACAGGTGCAATGA
The DNA here is from genome assembly GCF_002910315.2 of Salvelinus sp. IW2-2015. Taxonomy (NCBI): domain Eukaryota; kingdom Metazoa; phylum Chordata; class Actinopteri; order Salmoniformes; family Salmonidae; genus Salvelinus; species Salvelinus sp. IW2-2015. The sequence continues at coordinate 1,663 of NW_019943547.1, forward strand.
TCTGTGAGCTGCTCTGACAGCTGATGCTTAAAGTTAGTGAGGAAGATATCTCCCAGCTTCAGTGATTTTTGCAATTCGTTCCAGTCATTGGCAGCAGAGAACTGGAAGGAAAGGCGGCCAAAGGAGGAGTTGGCTTTGGGGGTGACCAGTGAAATATACCTGCTGGAGCACGTGCTACGGGTGGGTGCTGCTATGGTGACCAGTGAGCTGAGATAAGGCCGGGCTTTACCTAGCAAAGACTTATAGATGACCTGGAACCAGTGGGTTTGGCGACGAATATGAAGCGAGGGTCAGCCAACGAGAGCATACAGGTCGCAGTGGTGGGTGGTATATGGGGCTTTGGTGACAAAACGGATGGCACTGTGATAGACTGCATCCAATTTGCTGAGTAGAGTGTTGGAGGCTATTTTGTAAATGACACCGCCGAAGTCAAGGATCGGTAGGATAGTCAGTTTTTACGAGGGTATGTTTGGCAGCATGAGTGAAGGATGCTTTGTTGCAAAATAGGAAGCTGATTCTAGATTTAATTTTGGATTGGAGATGATTAATGTGAGTCTGGAAGGAGAGTTTACAGCCTAACCAGACACCTAGGTATTTGTAGTTGTCCACATATTCTAATTCAGAACCGTCCAGAGTAGTGATGCTGGACGGGCGGGCAGATGCGGGCAGCAATCGGTTGAAGAGCATGCATTTAGTTTTACTTGCATGTATAGAGCAGTTGGAGGCCACGGAAGGAGTGTTGTATCTTGATCATCACAATCTTGAGTTCACCCACTATCCCTCGCTCTGATCATGCATATTGGTGTAATTAATCTAACCAGTTCCAATAATTCCTGACGATGGCCATGATAT
>NW_019943547.1:3257-15917 GCF_002910315.2 Salvelinus sp. IW2-2015
AACATGGAATCCTATGAGTGTTCATCTGTGAAGATCATCAAAGGTTAGTGATCATTTTATCTCTATTTATCTCTATTTCGCTTTTGGACTCTCTCTTTTGCTGGAAAAATGGCTGTGTTTTTCTGGTGACTAGGTACTGACTACATAATCGTTGGTGCTTTCGTCATAAAGCCTTTTTGAAATCGACACTGTGGCTGGATTTACTTTATCTTTAAAATGGTGTAACATACTTGCTATGTTTGAGGATTTTTAATTATGGGATTTCTGTTGTTTTGAATTTGGCGCCATGCAATTTCACTGACAGTTTTGAGGTGGACGCTTGCGTTCCCGAATTCACAGTTTACATACTATGCATGCTCTAACCACTATAGGATAATGTTTTTCAAGTGAGCAAAAAATTTTTATTTCAATTTGGAATGGAAAACCAGTTAATTGGTATTATTTATATAATGAATATGAGTGTTGAAGGTAAAACATTAAATATCAAGGCATTTAAAACCTCTCTTAAAGCTTCTATTGTTACCAAAAACTATATCTAAATCCAAACTGGGTTTCCAATGGGCTATAGGAGGCACATTTCAGTTTAAAAGGGCCCTGTGCTGTTATACAGATTAAACCATGTTTAAGTATCTTTATTTTTAAATTAACTATACAGAGTTGACTACATTTCCAAATGTTATCCCCCAGCATTGAAGGTAGAATCTATATGTACAGCAAATAATATGGCTTAAACTCCAAAAGATAGAGATAACCATTTTCTTTGGAGAGATATATAAGAAGGTAATCATTGTTAATGAATGCAATTGTAAACACTACATAGAATTGAGATGAATCAATTAACCCCAGTTGTGGAGATGCGAGCTCTGCCACCCAAAATGGAAATAGCAATTAGCTTTAAAAAGAGAAAGGAATCCAAATAGTTTGCCTGGTTTAAAAGACTAACATCAATCGTAACATTTTAATTGTTTCAACTTTACGGTTCAAAAAGAGGTTGACAACTATACTGCTTTAAATTCAAGATAGTTGGGAACAGATTGTGATGTCCCAATACCAATGCGCATCGGTTTACGAAACTAATGCATAAATTGGGCTTTTCAGTTTAGCTATTATAAAATATTCTTCACTGTACGTCTCCTCTCCTCTTTGCATCCGAAGAGGAGGAGCATGGATTGAACCAAGACGCAGCGTTGAATATAGACATGATATTTATTTAACCAAAACAGCGAAGACGGAAAAACAACTATACGTGAATTAACTAACAAAAATAACAAAACGAATGTAGACAGACTGCGACTAAGAACTTACCATGAAACACGAAGAACGCCCGAACAGGGAAATGACTACATAATTAACGGAACGTCCAAACAAACCGAAACAGTCCCGTATGGTGCAACTAGACAGACACATGACACAGAGGGACAACCACCCACGACAAAACAATGTGACACCACTTACCTTAAGATATTTCAATCAGAGGAGTGAAAACCACCTGCCTCCTAATTGAGAACCATATTAGGTACCATTTAACCAACATAAGAAACAGAAAACATAGACTGCCCACCCAACTCACGTCCTGGACCAGCTAACAACATAAAAACTAAACAGAAAACAGTCAGGGAACGTGACATAACCCCCCCTCACGACAAAAAGAAATGCTCAGTTAAAGGGCTTCAACAGTCACACCGGTGCGGACTCTGTCACGAGGACCACAAGGATCAGACCGGTGCAGACTCTGTCACGAGGAACACAGGATCAGACGGTGCACGGCACGCACCTGCCGCCCGCCACGCCCCGCCGCCCGCGCCACGCCCGCCCGCCCGCCCGCCGCCACCATCCCGCCGCCCGCACGCGCACGCCGCGCCGCACGCAACTCTACACAGGGGTTACACACTCAACTCTACAAACAGGTGTACACCTCAACCTCTACACAGGGTTACACTTCAACTCTACACAGGGTTACAACTCTAACAGGTTACACACCTCAACTCTACACAGGTTACACCTCAACTCTACACAGGGTTACACCTCACTCTACACAGGGTCTACACCTCAACTCTACACAGGGTTACAACTCTACACAGGGTTACACCTCAACTCTACACAGGGTTACGAGCCTAACTCTACACAGGGTTACACTCAACTCTACACAGGGTTACAACAACTCTACACAGGGTTACACTCAACTCTTAACAGGGTTACACCTCTCAAACTCTACACAGGGTTTACACAACTCAACCATCTACACAGGGTTCACCTCAACTCTACACAGGGTTACACCTCAACTCTACACAGGGTTACACCTCAACTGCTACCACAGGTTAACCTCAACTCTACACAGGTTAACCTCACACTCTACACAGGGTTACACCTCAACTCTACACAGGTTTACACCTCAACTCTACACAGGTTACACCTCATCTCTCACAGGGTTACACCTCACCTACACGGGTACACCACTCTACCGGTACACCTAACATTTACACAGGGTTACAACCTCAACTCTACACAGGTTACACTCACAACTCTACACAGGGTTACACCTCAACTCTACACAGGGTTACACCTCAACTCTACACAGGGTTACACTCATCTCTACAACAGGGTTACACTCAACTTACAAGGTTACAACCTCACAGGTCCCTCAACTCTTCACAGGGTTACACCTCATCTCTACAACAGGTTACACCTTCAACTCTACACAGGGTTCACCTCTCTCTACACAGGGTTACACCATCTACACAGGGCTTACCAATATACACCAGGTTACTCACTCTACACAGGGTTACCACCTCAACTTTACACAGGGTTACACCTCAACTCTACACAGGGTTACACCTCATCTCTACACAGGGTTACACCTCAACTCTACACAGGGTTACACCTCAACAGCTTCACTATCACATTCACTGCTTTAGTGTGGTGGAATGAATCATAGATACAGGTCTTTCTACGTTCTCCCCCATCACTCTCTCCCCTCTCTCTCTGTTCCACCATCACTCTTCCCCTCTCTCTTCTTCCTCTCCATCACTCTCTTCCCCCTCTATCTCTTTTCTGCCATCACTCTTCCCACTCTCTCTCTTTCCCTCTCCATCTCTCTCCTCCCTCTCTCTCTCTCCTCACTCTCTTCTTCCCCTCTATCTCTTTCCTGCCATCACTCTTCCCATCTCTCTTTTTCCTTCCATCTCTCTCCCCCTCTCTCTCTCTCCATCACTCCTTCCCCTCTATCTCTTCCTGCATCACTCTTCCCACTCCTCTCTTTCCTCTCCATCTCTCTCCTCCCATCTGCTCTCCCATCTGCTCTCCTCTCGTCTGGATCCTTTGTTCATGGCTCTATGGAAGCACGTCGTGACAATCCTCACCTTATAGATAGAATTCAAATGGCCTAGCTCGTCGCACACAGATTTGCACCAGTTTAAATGATTGCTAGTTTATCAGGGATGTCAGGAGTCAATGCCAGTTAGACTTTTTTCATATCAATAGGCTTAGACCTTGTAACCTGACTTTCTGCAGGGCCATTTAATACCAGTCCATTAATTCTAGTCTATAGGTCGGGATTTAACCACAAATGGTAGCTCACACACACACACACACACACACACACACACACACACACACACACACACCACACACACACACCACACACACACACACACACACTGGGATTTACTCATCCGTCTCTAATGGGGGAAACTCTTCATGTGTGTGGCTTGTGAATAACAACATTCTTTTGTCTTTCCCAACACAGGAACGTATTTCTGTCGGAGCCAGATGTCAGTGACTTCTATAGGTCTTAATCCATCCAGCCTGTTGACATCTGCTCTGGATCAAACAGGATGCCTACCAATGGCAACCATTCCTAATAGAGCCTATGGGCGTCAGCATCATCATCATCATCATCATCAGCCACATGGCCCAGGTCAGGCATCACATCATAATCAGGCCCTATGGGCCAGTCAGGCATCATCATCCATCATCAGGCCCATGGGCCAGGTCAGGCATCATCATCATCAGCCACAGGCCAGTCAGCATCATCATCATCATCAGGCCATCAGGCACATCATCATCATGGCCATCAGCATCAGCATCATCATATTCAGGCCCTATGGGCACAGTTCAGCGCATCATCATATCATCAGGCCTATGGGCAAGGTCAGGCACATCATCATCATCATTCAGGCCTATGGGCACAGTTCAGGCATGATCAACATTATAGGCCTATGGGCACAGGTCAGGCATCATATCATCATCATCAGCATCATTCATTAGGCCCATGGCACAGGTCAGGCATCATCATCATACATCAGGCCCTATGGGCACAGGTCATCCATTCATTCTCATCAGGCTTATGGGCCAGATCAGCATCTCATCATCATCATCAGGCCCCATGGCCCATGTCAGACATCATCTATCATCATCATCATCAGGCCCTATGGCCGCCAGGTCAGGCATTGCATTCATCATCATCATCATTCCAGGCCCTATGCGAAACAGGTCAGGCACATCATCATCATCAAGGACCTATAGCCCAGGTCAGGCATCATCATCATCATCATCAGGCCCTATGGGCCCTCTCACAGTCAGGCATCATCATCAGCCCTATGGCCCAGGTCAGGCATCATATCATCATCATCCACGGGCCTTAGGTCAGGCATCATCATCATCACAGGCCCTATGGGCCCAGTCAGGCATCATCATCATATCAGTCCTACGGGCTTAGGTCAGGCATCATTCATCATCATCAGGCCTATTCGGGCCCAGGTCAGGCATCATCATCATCATCATCCAGCAGATCTCATACGGTCAGGTTCAGCATCATCATCATCATCAGCCCTATGGCCCAGGTCAGGCATCATCATCATCAGGCCTATGGGCCAGGTCAGGCATCATCATCCATCATCAGGCCTTGGGCCTAGGTCAGGCATCATCATCATCTCAGGCCCTATGGCACAGTCGCTCATCATCATCATCAGGCCCATGGGCCCAGGTCAGGCATCATCCATCATCAGCCCTATGGGCACAGGTCAGGCATCATCATCATCATCATCAGGCCTTATGACCCAGGTCAGGCATCATCATCATCATCATCATCAGCAGCAATGTCAGACTCATCATCATCAGGCCCTATGGCCAGGTCAGGCATCATCATCAGGCCCTATGGGCCCAGGTCAGGCATTCATCATCATCAGGCCTATGGCAACATATCAGGATCATCATCATCATCAGGCCATATGGGCCATCAGGCATCATCATCATCAATCAGGCCATATGGCACAGGTCAGCATCATCATCAGGCCCTATGGCAGTCAGGCATCATCATCATCATCAGGCCTATGGCCTAGGTCAGGCATCATCATCATCATCAGGCCCTAGGTTCAGTCATATAGGTACACTGCATATAGACTACATTACATATAGGCTACACTACATATAGACTACACTACATATAGACTACACTACATATAGATACACTGCATATGACTACACACATATAGCTAACTACATATAGGCTACACTGCATATAGACTCACTAAACTATAGACTACACTACATACAGGCTACATTACATATAGACTTACACTAAATATAGACTACAACTACATATAGACTACACTAAATATAGACTACACTACATATAGGACTACACTACATATAGGCTACACTACATATAGACTACACTACATATGGATTACATACATATAGACTACACTACATATAGACTACACTACATTACATATAGACTACACAAATATAGACTACACTACACTACATATAGACTACACTACATATAGACTACACTACATATAGGAACACTACATATAGACTACACATCTACATATAGCCACACTACATATAGACTTACACTACACTATAGACTACACTACATAGACTACACTACATACATATAGACTACACTAATATAGACTACCACTGGTGAACTGAGAGGAGTCTCAGCCTGGCTTGCTTCTACAGTCAGTGAACTATGAGGATCTCAGGCTGGCTAGCTTCTACAGTCAGTGAACTATGAGGAGTCTCAGCCTGCTAGCTTCTACAGTCAGTGAACTAGAGAGAGTCTCAGCCTGGCTAGCTTCTACAGTCAGTGAACTGGAGAGGTCTCAGCCTGGCTAGCTTCTACAGTCAGTGAACTATGAAGGGTCTCAGCTGGCTAGCTTCTACAGTCAGGGAACTGAGAGAGTCTCAGCCTGGCTTGCTTCTACAGTCAGTGAACTATGAGGAGTCTCAGCTGGCTAGCTTCTACAGTCAGTGAACTATGAGGAGTCTCAGCCTGGCTAGCTTCTACAGTCAGTGAACTTGAGAGGAGTCTCAGCCTGGCTAGTTTCTACAGTCAGTGAACTGAGGAGTCTCAGCCTGGCTAGCTTCTACAGTCAGTGAACTATGAGGAGTCTCAGCCTGGCTAGCTTCTACAGTCAGTGAAACTGAGAGGAGTCTCAGCCTTGGCTTGCTTCTACGGTCAGTGAACTATGAGGAGTCTCAGCCTGGCTAGCTTCTACAGTCAGTGAACTGAGAGGAGTCTCAGCCTGGCTAGCTCTACAGTCAGTGAACTATGAGGAGTCTCAGCCTGGCTAGCTTCTACAGTCAGTGACTGAGAGCAGTCTCAGCCTGGATAGCTTCTACGGTCAGTGAACTATGAGGAGTCTCAGCCTGGCTAGCTTCTACAGTCAGTGAACTGAGAGAGTCTCAGCCTGGCTAGCTTCTACAGTCAGTGAACTGAGAGGAGTCTCAGCCTGGCTGCTTCTACAGTCAGTGAACTATGAGGAGTCTCAGCCTGGCTTAGCGTCTACAGTCAGTGAACTATGAGGAGTCTCAGCCTGGCTAGCTTCTACAGTCAGTGAACTGAGAGGAGTCTCAGCCTGGCTAGCTTCTACAGTCAGTGAACTGAGAGAGTCTCAGCCTGGCTAGCTTTTACAGTCAGTGAACTGAGAGGAGTCTCAGCCTGGCTAGCTTCTACAGTCAGTGAACTGAGAGGAGCTCAGCCTGGCTAGCTTCTACAGTCAGTGAACTGAGAGGAGCCTCAGCCTGGCAGCTTCTACAGTCAGTGAACTATGAGGAGTCTCAGCCTGGCTAGCTTCTACAGTCAGTGACTATGAGGAGTCTCAGCCTGGCTAGCTTCTTACAGTCAGTGAACTATGAGGAGTCTCAGCCTGGCTAGCTTCTACAGTCAGTGACTATGAGGAGTCTCAGCCTGGCTAGCTTCTACAGTCAGTGAACTGAGAGGAGTCTCAGCCTGGCTAGCTTCTACGGTCAGTGAACTATGAGGAGTCTAGCCTGGCTAGCTTCTACAGTCAGTGAACTGAGAGGAGTCTCAGCCTGGCTAGCTTCTACAGTCAGTGACTGAGAGGAGCCTCAGCTGGCTAGCTTCTTACAGTCAGTGAACTAGAGGAGTCTCAGCCTGGCTAGCTTTCTACAGTCAGTGAACTGAGAGGAGCCTCAGCCTGGCTAGCTTCTACAGTCAGTGAACTATGAGAGGTCTCAGCCTGGCTAGCTTCTACAGTCAGTGAACTATGAGGAGTCTCAGCCGGCTAGCTTCTACAGTCAGTGAACTGAGGGAGTCTCAGCCTGCTAGCTTCTACAGTCAGTTGAACTGAGAGGAGCCTCAGCCTGGCTAGCTTCTACAGTCAGTGAACTGAGAGGAGCCTCAGCCTGGCTAGCTTCTACAGTCAGTGAAACTATGAGGAGTCTCAGCCTGGCTAGCTTCTACAGTCAGTGAATAGAGAGAGAGATGAGGCTGAGAGGCTGGCTGGGTGACCTTTACTAAGCTGTTTAAGTGACTGTGAAATCCCCAGGGACTGGAGGGTGTGGCGCTCTCCTCTCTCGCCCACTTCACAAAGACGCCACCAGAGAAAGAGCCACAGAGCGATCAAGGAGCATCCTGGTGTAGACTAAATGCCACTCACAATAAGCTACAGGAGATCATCTTTATGCACATTTTCAGGACACAACTGCGCAGTAGCCAATTGGTGAGGCCAGCTCTTGCTAGAAAGATATAGGCTACCATCAACGTGCAGACACTAACACTTACCAAATCTAACCGACCTACCTCCTTGAGGATACTAACGATACTAACACTTACCAAATCTAACCAACTTACCTCCTGATGATACTAACGATACTAACACTTACATATCTAACCAATCTACCTCCTTGAGGATACTAACGATACTAACACATTACCAAATCTAACCGACCTACCTCCTTGAGGATACTAAGATAACACTTACCATATCTAACCGACCTACCTCCTTGAGGATACTAACAGATAACACTTACCATATCTAACCACCTAATGTTACCGGCTCGATCTTCATCATCGTAACACCTAATTGATGAAGAGAAATGCATATTGACCCGGATACAGGTAGTATCTGGCTGTTCTAAAAATGGCCTTTTACTCAACTCATTAAAGGTATACAGTATGCCTTAGAGACTGAGATGGAGGGAAGCTGGGATATTATGCCCACCAGCTGTTTGGTTGGTACGATCGGTATTCATATTTCACACGGAGGCCGAGTYCCAAGTGATACACTATTCCCGATATWGTGCACTAAATGTGACCAGAGCCCTGTACTACGCTGCTTTTCTAGATAAGAAAGATCGTGAGTAGTGCACCATATAGGGAATAGGGTACCGTTGGGAAGCGGTCTCTAATTAGCATGTAGTCCACTCCAGGGCTCYTAACCTCCTATGACGATACTATATACAGTATTTTCCCTGCCTGTCTTTGACCGTGTTGCCTGGAAACTGCCTAAATGGCAAATCTATTTCAATATCCTTTCATATCGTTGCTAAATGTATTATTTAAAGATTTAATATCCTCCTAAACTCCATCTGGGGAAGCTAAACTCTCTCAGTCCTGTTTTTGGTTCTCATGAAACAAGGGGGGAGAAAATGCTCGTTCTTAAATCTTCCTCTTCTCTAGTCAAACTGCTTCACGGAGGTGTGTGATCCTGTCGCTATGTATAGTAAACAATCTAAACAATTTGAATTCTTCTTTTTGATCCACTGAACCATTCTAAAGATCCTGTTTTAGAGCTCGGGGATCCGACAATGTGTTAGCCAATGATGTCTATCATTCCTGAAAACTCCTTCCCTACCGCTGAGCCTCTAAGCTCATCCAGGACCGACGTGGGGGGAAATGAATCTCAATAAAACAGCGGAGCTGCCATGAGTAATTAAGAAGAACAACAGACACCGGGGAGACAGAGTAATTACCGTGTGTCTCCTTCACAGTCGTTAGCTGACCAGAGAGAGATGGATGTAACCAGCACCAACCCACCTTACGCTAACTGTATGTAACCAGCACCAACCCCTGTACCTGGTATTAACCAGCACCAACCTGTACTGTATGTAACCAGCACCAACCCCTGTACTGTATGTAACCAGCACCAACCCCTGTACTGTATGTAACCAGCACCAACCCTGTACGTATGTAACCAGCACAACCCCTGTATGTATGTAACCAGCACCAACCCTGTACTGTATGTAACCCAGCACCAACCTGTCTGTAATGTACCGCACAACCCTGTACTGTATGTAACCAGCACCAACCCCTGTATGTATGTACCAGCCAACCCCGTACTGTATGTAACCAGCACCACCCTGTACTGTATGTACCAGCACAACCCCTGTCTGTATGTAACCAGCACCAACCCATGTACGTATGTAACCAGCACCAGACCCTGTACTGTATGTAACCAGCACCACCCCTGTACTGTATGTAACCAGCACCAACCCCTGTACTGTATGTAACCAGCACCAACCCCATGTCTGTATTACCAGCCCGACCACCGTACTGTATGTACCAGCACCACCCTCTGTTTAACAGACCAACCCCATTACTGTATGTAACCAGCACCGACCCCTGTACGTATGTAACCAGCACCGACCCCATGGTACTGTAATGTAACCAGCACCAACCCCTGTACTGTATGTAACCAGCACCCCAACCCTGTACTGTATGTAACCAGCACCACCCCTGTACTGTATGTAACCAGCAACCAACCCCATGTACTGTATGTAACCAGCACCGACCCTGTACGTAGTAACCAGCACCGCCCTGTACTGTATGTAACCAGCACCAACCCCTGTACTGTATGTAAACCAGCACCCGCCCTGTACTGTATGTAACCAGCACCAACCCCTGTACTGTATTAACCAGCACCGACCCTGTACTGTATGTAACAGCACACAACCCCTGTACTGTATGTAACCACACCGCCTGTACTGTATTACCAGCACCGACCCTGTACTGTATGTAACCAGCACCAACCCTGTACTGTAGTAACCAGCACCAACCCTGTACTGTATGTAACCAGCACCAACCCCTGTACTGTATGTAACCAGCACCAACCCTGTACTGTATGTAACCAGCACAACCCTGTACTGTATGTAACCAGCACCAACCCCTGTATGTATGAATTCACAACTAGTGACATTTTTTTATAGGTAATGAAGTTGAAAAACAGCTGAAGATACTGGTAAATCAGGGATATTGGTGAGCTGTAGGACTTTCTGTGCCTGTCAGCCTCAGAAAGTTACAGGGACCAGTTCAACCCTGAGGATTCAATATGTACCCTTGTACTGGTCATAACTAGTGAGAGGCTTGACCTTTATGTTCATGAGGCTTGTCCAGCAGGTTGGAACTGAGGAAATTCCCTTAGATAGCCAGCTGCAAGTCAAAATGGAACTATATTGTACAACAACAAAAAATGTATGAACACTAAAATGTGTTTTTTGGTCTTACGGTTAAGATTAGACATTAGGGTTAGTAGAGTTTGTTAAGGTCGGTTTAAAATCAGATTGTATGACTTTTGTGGCTGTGCTAACTGGTGACCACTCTGCAGAGCTGTCTCCCAAAACTAGTGACATTTTAACAGATAACTAGTGACATTTAACGACACTATGACATTACAGACAATAGTGACATTTAACAAGATAACTAGTGACATTTAACAGATAACTAGTGACATTTAACAGATAACTAGTGACATTTAACAGATAACTAGTGACATTTAAACAGATAACTAGTCTGACAGTTTACAGACAACTAGTGACATTTAACAGAAACTAGTGACATTAACAGATAACTAGTGACATTTAACAGACACTAGTGACATTTAACAGATACACTAGTGACATTTAACAAAAACCTAGTGACATTTACAGATCACTAGTGACATTTAACAGATAACTAGTGACATTTAACAGACAACTAGTGACATTAACAGATAACTAGTGACATTAAACAGATACTAGTGACATTTAACAGACAACTAGTGACATTTAAGATAACTAGTGACATTTAACAGATACTATGACATTAACAGATAAGTGACATTTAACAGATAACTAGTGACATTAACAGATAACTAGTGACATTTAACAGACAACTAGTGACATTTAACAGACTAGTGACATTTAACAGATAACTATGACATTTAACAGACTACTAGTGCCATTTAACAGATAACTAGTGACATTTAACAGATAACTAGTGACATTTAACAGACAACTAGTGACATTTAACAGACAACAGAAACAACGGTGAAATCAGATATCCGTTAAAGCTGGGGATAATGTGCGTAGTCACGTTGGAGATGTGAGACTGTGAGAGCATCGTCAACCGACTCATCCACACTCTTCAGCCATCTACAGCAGCTATCCTCCCCGGGACAACCGACCATGAAGTGGAACAGAAACAGCCAGAGATGACGAGGAAGCTGGTGAATGTGACACTGACGGGATGTGTGTTTTACGTCTGTTTTGTCTGTCTGCCTCAGCGCGTAGACATAACAGCTGGGTGATGAACGAGTTCACCCTGGCAACGCTGAATCACAACCTTCAAGCTTGTCATCTACAAGGAAAAACTCAACCATACGCCTCCTATAACGGCTGGGGGAAATTCACAACTATGACATTTTTAAATCAAGTGTTACGTACATATGAAGTGAAAAATGTCACGGATGCATCTGGTCCATGGGAAAAGAGTTCTGAACAAAAAAACGATAAAATATGATAATCAGTGAAGCTGGTGACTGGTGTGACACAGACACACTGGTGAGAGGTGATGACGTTTTGAGGTTGCTTTCTGTGTCGGTCTGCCCCTGAACAGATGCAACTGGATTTTGGTACCTCTGGCAACGCTGAAGTGTGTTCGCTCACTGGGAGACAGAGAAATGCAGCAGGGTTGAGAGATAGAGAGAGATGGCAGACAGGGTTGAGAGAGAGAGATGGCAGAGCGCGAGAGAGAGAGAGAGAGATGGCAGGCAGGGTGAGAGAGAGAGGAGACAGAGAGATGGCAGACAGGGTTGAGAGAGAGAGAGAGAGAGAGAAGAGAGATGAGACAGGGTTAGAGAGAGAGATGGAGACAGGGTTGAGAGAGGAGAGATCGCAGGCAGGGTTGAGAGAGAGAGAGAGAGATGGCAGACAGGGTTGAGAGAGAGCGAGAGATGGCAGAAGCGAGAGAGAGAGAGAGGCAGACAGGTTGAGAGAGAGCGAGAGAGAGAGATGGCAGACAGGGTTGGAGAGAGAGAGAGAGAGAGAGAGATATGGCAGAGAGGAGAGAGAGAGAGATGGCAGAAGGTTGAGAGAGAGAGAGATGGCAGAGAAAGAGAGAGAGATGGCAGACAGGGTTGGCAAGGGCCT